>NW_026973765.1:72500-85000 GCF_035594125.1 Scylla paramamosain | reverse complement strand
TTGTTGTTGCTGTTGTTGTTGTTGTTGTTGTTGTTGCTGTTGTTGTTTTTCTTCCTCCTTTCTTTTTATTGTTGTTCCTAACCTAACCTAACTTAACTTCACCTAACCTGACTAACCTAATCTAACTTAAATTAACATTACCTAACCTAATGTAACCAAACTTCACCTAAATGAACCTAACCTATAATATCCTAAATTAACCTAACCTAAATTAAGCAAAGCTGGCCTAACCTAACCTAACATAACCTAACTTAACCTAACCTAACCTAACATAACGTAACATCACCTAAACTACCCTAAACTAACACTAACAACCTAACCTAAATTAACCTAACCTAACCTAACTTAACCTGACCTGACCTAATCTAACCTAACTTCGCCTTACTTGAATTACATTCAAGTATCGATCAGTCAGTGGAGCCGAGGCTTGCTGGTTTTTCCCATCCTTCACAACCCAACCGACACATATACACACACACACATTCTCTCTCTCTCTCTCTCTCTCTCTCTCTCTCTCTCTCTCTCTCTCTCTCTCTCTCTCTCTCTCTCTCTCTCTCTAACTCCCTTCGTGATTTCTGGCATCTAGCCAAAAAGTATCTCCAATAACTTTGCTGCTTCTTCTTTCCCTACTCTATTTCAACCAGATGGCACCACTGCTATCGCATCTATTTCTAAAGCTGAAATCTTTGCTCAAACCTTTGCTAAAAATTCTACATTGGACGATTCTGGGCTTGTTCCTCCCTCTCCTCCACCCTCTGACAACTTCATGCCACCTATTAAAATTCTTCGCAATGATGTTTTCCATGCCCTCGCTGGCCTAAACCCTCGGAAGGCTTATGGACCGGATGGGGTCCCTCCTATTGTTCTCCGAAACAATGCCTCCATGCTTGCACCTTGCCTATTCAAATTCTTTCAGCTCTGTCTGTCAACACTACCTTTCCTTCTTGCTGGAAGTTTACTTACATTCAACCTGTTCCTAAAAAGGGTGACCGTTCTAATCCCTCAAACTACCATCCTATTGCTTTAATTTCCTGCCTATCTAAAGTTTTTGAATCTATCTTCAACAGGAAGATTCTTAAACATCTATCACTCCACAACCTTCTATCTGATCGCCAGTATGGGTTCCGTCAAGGCCGCTCTACTGGTGATCTTCTGGCTTTCCTTACTGAGTCTTGGTCATCCTCTTTTAGAGATTTTGGTGAAACTTTTGCTGTTGCCTTGGACATAATTATCAAAAGCTTTTGATAGAGTCTGGCACAAAGCTTTGATTTCCAAACTACCCTCCTACGGTTTCTATCCTTCTCTCTGTTTACTTCATCTCAAGTTTCCTTTTTGACCGTTCTATTGCTGCTGTGGTAGACGGTCACTGTTCTTCTCCTAAATCAATTAACAGTGGTGTTCCTCAGGGTTCTGTCCTGTCACCCACTCTCTTCTTATTATTCATTAATGATCTTCTAAACCAAACTTCTTGTCCTATCCACTCCTACGCTGAAGATACCACCCTGCACTTTTCCACGTCTTTTCATAGACGTCCAACCCTTCAGGAGGTAAACATATCACGCAGGGAAGCCACAGAACGCCTGACTTCTGATCTTTCTAAAATTTCTCATTGGGGCAGAACAAACTTGATATTGTTCAATGCCTCAAAAAATCAATTCCTCCATCTATCAACTCGACACAACCTTCCAGACAACTATCCCCTCTTCTTCAATGACACTCAACTGTCCCCCTCTTCTACATTGAACATCCTCGGTCTGTCCTTTACTTATAATCTGAACTGGAAACTTCACATCTCATCTCTAGCTAAAACAGCTTTTATGAAGTTAGGTGTTCTGAGACGTCTCCGCCAGTTTTTCTCACCCCCCCAGCTGCTAACTCTGTACAAGGGCCTTATCCGTCCATGTATGGAGTATGCTTCACATGTCTGAGGGGGGTTCCACTCATACTGCTTTTCTAGACAGGGTGGAATCAAAAGCTTTTCGTCTCATCAACTCCTCTCCTCTAACTGACTGTCTTCAGCTTCTCTCTCACCGCCGCAATGTTGCATATCTAGCTGTCTTCTACCGCTATTTTCATGCTAACTGCTCTTCTGATCTTGCTAACTGCATGCCTCCCCTCCTTCCGTGGCCTCGCTGCACAAGACTTTCTTCTTTCTCTCACCTCTATTCTGTCCACTTCTCTAACGCAAGAGTTAACTAGTATTCTCAATCATTCATCCCTTTCTCTGGTAAACTCTGGAACTCCCTGCCTGCTTCCGTATTTCCACCTTCCTATGACTTGAATTCCTTCAAGAGGGAGGTTTCAAGACACTTATTCATCATTTTTTGACCACTGCTTTGACCCCTGTATGGGACTGGCATTTCAGTGGGCATTTTTTTTATTACATTTTTGTTGCCCTTGGCCAGTGTCCTTCCTACATAAAAAAAAAAAAAAAATAGTAGTAGTAGTAGCAGTAGTAGTAGTAGTAGTAGTAGTAGTAGTAATGCTATTTTTCATATATTTAGTAATTTTTTTTTTTCATATTATTATTTATATTTATATTTTTTGTTTTGTTTTGACATTCATACGAATGCTATAAAGGTGAAGCATAGAAATTTATTTGATTGATTAATTAATTTATATATCTATTTATTTTGATTTTTTAAATTAATTAATTTATTTATTTTTATTATTATTATTTTTTTTTTTTATGTCTCTATGATAAGCAAAGCATTATAGAATTTATGAAAGCACATATCCTCTAGAGTCTTGCCCTACAAAAGATTCTGTAAAGTAAAAAATAAAGGGAATAAGTGTCAGTGACGTTTGATGAATAGAGGAAGGCGTGGCAGAAATTACCATAAAACGTATATAAATGAAAATTTATCTTCCTCGTATTTTCCAACTTGCGTTTGCTTCTTGAAAATTTAACTGGGTGGGTCATATAGCAGACATATTGTTCTTTCCTCCATTGTAGTTTGTTTCCAGCAAGCCCCCTAAATAAAGTTTCTGTTTTTTTTTTTTTTTTTTTTTTTTTAAAGAAATGAGGAATTACATTCTAACGCTGATCACTGAGCGGAGCGTAGACGAGCTGCTATCCTCAAGGACGTTACCTCTCTCTCTCTCTCTCTCTCTCTCTAAATAAGACTTTAAATAAAAAGAATATATATATATATATATATATATATATATATATATATATATATATATATATATATATATATATATATATATATATATATATATATATATATATATATATATATATATTAAAAGACAATGAATATCCTCTGGGGAAGGGGTGACAATCCTTATTTAACCCTTAATTTCAGTTGAATTTTGACAAGTCTACGTTAAAATGTTTCCATTTTTCTGCAGTGATAAAGAAACGTAGAGGGGTAGCTAATATATTTAATTGTTAATTGTATCTTTTTTTCTTTCTTTTTTTCATTTATTCTTTTATTAATTTTTCTTTTCATTGCTTAATTATGCATTATGCCGACACTGCAGGTTACAATTGCAGATATTGCAAGTATTTTTGACACAATACAAGTACATCCAGCTAAACTATTGCTACAGTATAGAGAGAGTATTTCGATTACATACCTTATTCTTCATCTTCTTTTCTTCTTTTTTTTTTTTAATAAATATAATAATAAATAAATAAGTAAATAGGTATTGTCAAATGAAATCGTCGAGATTACGCAGGGGTTTCGGGCAATACTTGGATGGGTGACTACACAAGCCTCATCTGTCTGAAAAAAAATAAATAAATAAAAAAAATAAGAATAAGAATAGGGAGAATGAACGAAAATTTTAAGTAATAAAGATAACAGTAAGAATTATTATAACAAGAATAAGAAAAATTACAATAAAGGAATATAAAAAAAAAGAAAGAAAGCATCCCATGTCTTTCTTCCTAATTGTCATAGAAGGGTGAATTCTTTTGTATATTTTCCAACATTTCCAATACAACGATATGAATGGGGGAAGAAAGAATAAGAATAATAGAAAGAAGGCCTCCCAACACCTAGTTCTCCGGTCTTGGCCAATTAGCTAACGGCGGGATCAGCGCAGTTAAGCAGGGGGTCCGGGAAGAACTTGGATGGGTGACCACAAAAGCCTCATCTCTCTGAGAATAGAAAAAAATAGCAATAAGAATGAGGAGAATGAACGAAAAACGAAAATAATAAAATAACAATAACAACTATAATAAAAAAAAGAAGATTAAGAATAAAAAGAACAAAAATAAGGGAAAAAAGTAATAATATATCTCTCTTGCTAATTGTCGTAGAATTATGAATGAAGGGTTAATTTTAGTGCATATTTTCCAACATTTTCAGCACAACAATGCAACAACAATACAGGAAAGAATAAGAATAAGAGAAATAAGCCCTCCCAACACCTTGTTCTCCGCTCTTGACCAATCAGCTGACGGCGGGATCAGCAAGGTTAAGCAGGGGGTCCGGGCAGAACTTGGATGGGTGACCGCACAAGCCTCATCTCTCTAAAAGTAGGATAAATAAGAATAAGATAAGGAAGAATAATAAAAAAAAATGAAAATAATAAAGATAACAATATTAATTATGACAAGAATAAGAAAAAAATAGAATAAAAAGAATGAAAAAAATAAGAATATCACAACTTTCTTGCTAATTGTCTTAGAATTTTAAATGACATGTCAGTTCTGCTGTATATTTTCCAAGATTTGTTATGAATGAGGGAAGAAAGAATAAGAATAAGAATAAGAATAAGAACAAAATGAATTAGACTAACAATAATGATCACATCTTTCATGCGGTGACTGCGTGGGCGATGAGCCTCACTGGACGTTTCTGACCAATCACAAGGCAGGGTTGGAGTCGTCGGGCCCACCCGATTCATATATAAAGGGATTTTGTGGGAAGCGCGGGCAGACTCAGCTGAGTGTTCGTTGTGAGTTGTTGTTACCACAACTATGGCACGTACCAAGCAAACGGCTCGCAAGTCCACTGGTGGCAAGGCGCCCCGCAAGCAGCTTGCTACAAAGGCAGCTCGCAAGTCTGCTCCAGCCACTGGAGGTGTCAAGAAACCCCACCGTTACAGGCCTGGAACCGTTGCTCTCCGTGAGATCCGCCGTTATCAGAAGAGCACTGAGCTGCTTATCAGGAAACTGCCTTTCCAGCGCCTGGTGCGTGAAATTGCTCAGGATTTCAAGACTGACCTCCGCTTCCAGTCCTCTGCTGTCATGGCTCTCCAGGAAGCTTCCGAGGCTTACCTCGTGGGTCTGTTTGAGGATACCAACCTGTGCGCCATCCATGCCAAGCGCGTGACTATCATGCCAAAGGACATCCAACTGGCTCGTCGCATCCGTGGCGAGCGTGCCTAAGAAGTCATCCACGAATGATCTTCATAACAGCAATATCTAGGCCCTTTTTAGGGCCAAACATCTCTTTCATTAAAGAATTTTCATAGACAATCTGTTTGGTTTTGTGGAAGAAAATATTTATTTTCCATCTTTCAGTATCAGGTATCGACTTTCAACTCAATATCCTTCCCCCCTTTTTTTTTTTTTATATTATTATTATTATTCCCTCTTCCATGGCCATATCTCTTTCACTTGGGAGAATTTTTATCTTTCTTTATCTCTATTTTTTTTTTATCTTTTCTTTATCTCCACAGAATAATAATCACGATAATAATAAGCATAATAATAATAATAATAATAATAATAATAATAATAATAATAATAATAATAATAATGATACAATAATTATTATAATAATAATCATAATAAAAACAACAATATTAATATTATTAATAATGATAATAATAATAATAATAATAATAATAATAATAATAATAATAATAATAATAAAAATAATAATAATAATAATATTAATAATAATAACAATAATTATAATAATAATGCATTTGTCTATATCGTATCTTTTTTCCTTTTCAAGTGTGGCTCCAATGGAGCCGGGTATTATTTTATACTGGCAGCAGTATACTGGCCGCCTGTTTACTTGGAGGAGGTATACTTGGTAACAGCCTTGGTGCCTTCAGAAACAGCGTGTTTTGCCAGTTCACCAGGCAGAAGAAGACGGACAGCGGTCTGGATTTCCCGGCTGGTGATGGTGGAGCGCTTGTTATAGTGTGCCAGGCGGGATGCCTCGGCAGCGATGCGCTCGAAAATGTCATTCACGAACGAGTTCATGATTGACATGGCCTTGGAGGACACGCCAGTGTCTGGGTGGACTTGCTTGAGCACCTTGTAGATGTAGATGGAGTAGCTCTCCTTCCTCCTGCGCTTCTTCTTCTTGTCGCCCTTGGCAATGGCCTTCTGTGCCTTGCCAGCTTTCTTGGCAGCCTTTCCTGATGCTTTGGGAGGCATAGTGTCGCCGTACTGCTGTGAGAACGAGTGTGCGTTTTCTCAGTTGAAAAGTGGTATATATATTAGCGTGCCTACTCAGGATCAGGAGTCGCCACCTCAGCGAGCGTCCTGATTGGTCCAGACGCGCTCTGGGCCGATCTGATCTCGCGTATATATAGCCGTTTTTCCCAAAATTCACTACTTGCTCGCAGAGCTACCGACGAGGTTAGAGTACTCGCGCTCCTCATTTATCACCAACAACAACAACTACTACTACTACTACTACTACCACAACATCCATTATCATGTCTGGACGCGGCAAGGGAGGAAAGGTGAAGGGAAAGTCAAAGTCCCGTTCCAGTCGTGCTGGACTCCAGTTCCCGGTCGGCAGGATTCATCGCCTTCTAAGGAAAGGCAACTACGCCGAGCGCGTGGGTGCTGGTGCCCCCGTGTACCTTGCGGCAGTTATGGAGTACCTGGCTGCTGAAGTCCTTGAGCTTGCCGGCAATGCCGCCCGTGACAACAAGAAGACTCGCATCATCCCACGTCACCTGCAGCTGGCCATCCGCAACGACGAGGAACTTAACAAGCTCCTCTCCGGAGTCACCATTGCACAGGGTGGCGTGCTGCCCAACATTCAGGCCGTGCTCCTTCCCAAGAAGACTGAGAAGAAGTAAATAAAGGGCCTCCCTCCCCTTCAGCCAATATCACCATCAATCCGGCTCCTCTTCGGAGCCACACGTTCAAACATCTAGAGAGTTGTGTAGACTATACTGGTATATCAATAATAAGCAAGTAGTGTATTTATTTTCGAGTTAGTTATTTGTTATTATTATTATTATTATTTAGTCAGGCACGCAAGTGACCGAGAATAAATATGTATACTATATTTCTACTAATGTACCTGCTGTGTGTCACAGTGGAGAGTTGATTAGATGTGTTGCCTATTGTGATATGTTGAGCGTCTTTTTCATCTCAATGTATATTTTGTTTTATGAGAAACTGAGAACGATGAGGGGCGTGATCATTGAAATAAGTCAATGATAATAATAATAATAATAATAATAATAATAATAATAATAATAATAATGATAATAATAATAATAATAATAATAATAATAATAATGATAATAATAATAATACTTGGAGAAGACCTGATGAAGTGAGAAAGATGGTTATAATTAATAATGGTTTCTTTTCTTAGCTCAGATAGTGATAGTGAACATGGTTATGAGAAAGTAGTAGTAATAATAGTAGTCTATGGTCCTTCTTTCTTTTCATGTTTGTGGACCTTAAAAAGGTCCGGGAGATGATGTTATTCAATGATGATAATGCAAGCTGAATAGCTGGCACCATCTCAATAATGGAGCGATTTAACCACCAAATCCGTACAGGGTACGGCCCTGACGCTTGAGGGCGTAGACAACGTCCATGGCAGTAACGGTCTTACGCTTGGCGTGCTCGGTATAGGTGACAGCATCCCTGATAACGTTCTCAAGGAACACCTTGAGCACCCCACGAGTCTCCTCGTAGATGAGACCAGAGATGCGCTTGACGCCACCTCGGCGAGCTAGACGACGGATAGCAGGCTTGGTGATTCCCTGGATGTTATCACGCAGAACCTTACGGTGACGCTTGGCGCCTCCCTTTCCAAGACCCTTGCCTCCCTTGCCGCGGCCAGTCATGGTGATGAGAGCTGCTAGTACGACGTCCGAACGGTCTAACAGGAAGCTCACGAATGTGCCTCAAAATAACATAACATAACATAACAAAGAGAGAAAAGATGGGGAGGGGGAAGTGGGGATAGTGGGAAGAATAGGGGGGTGATAAGAAGGGAATTGTAGTAGGAGAAATAGTCACTGGGGCTTAACCCAGGCGCAATTTCAATGAGGAAGGACATCTTTTTTTTTTTTTTTTTTTTTTTTTTTTTTTTTTTTTTTTTTTTTTTTTTTTTTTTTACGTGTTATATTCATGCTAAGATGGCAAGGGGGACAAGGTCTTTATCGGGGAAAGCAGGAGAGTCCGCCACCAACCGAGCAGGCCAAGCCCAACACAGCCACAGCCACGAACGCCGCCCACGCACCCAAAACCCCGGGCCAAACCACGCACAAGTTAGGGGCCAGACTATCCAGAGCCTGCACCATCAGGATGTGAAAGAGGAGTGAAGGACAGTCAGAGTAGAAAGGGTTTTTTTTTTTTTGCTTTTTATTGGTTCAAAGAAGGACAGAGGAAGAAGTACATCCGTATAGCGGAGGGACCTACAGTTTTACGTGGGTTCCGAACCACGGATAGTAGTAGAGTGATTTGGTGATGGCAGGGATATTTAATGTATGATGTAATGTGGTGGGTGAAAAAGCGGTGTCGGTCCTTTCTGCTCTTGTCCTGTGACTCTTCCTGCAAAAAGGCCAACCTGCTAAAGAAAAGAGAAGTATAAAAAATGTTGTGGTGTTATGTGCATGGGGAGGGTGAGGATGGTTTGTGATAATGATTGACATGATGGTAGGATGTGCAATGACAGAGGCTCGAAAAGGCTCCCTCACCGCAACGAGGGGTCAAATCTAATACCATCTGCTTGCACGCGGTAAGTCGCTGGTGGCGGGGGGTGAATGGGGATTCCTGCATGGATGCTTCCAGGGCCCCGCCCCACCATCTCTTGACTACCTTCCTGCCCAGCCCTTGCCGCACCCAACTACCTCTGTGTGGGGGGTGAAGTGGCTTCCACTGAATGGTGTGGTTACCGTCCCCATCATCAGTACTGGCCGCTCCTTAACTACCTCGGGGGGTACCGCTACCGGAACGTCATGCCGACGTCCGGGGGCCCCATTGCCGTGACGTCAGTGGGAGGAGTGCGGTTCGTGCTATCCCCGTCTCTCTGGAAGTGGTCCGGTGCCCCCTTGAAACCTAGGCTGCGAGGCAAGAAAATAATGTATAAAAAACAAAAATATGAATACAAAGCCATAAGACAAAAAATATGAAAAAACCACTAGGTGTTGCCACACGACCCCACTCCCTCGGTCAGAGGCATGGTATGTTAATGGCGGTGATTTTTTGTCGCGTCCCTTTCCCAAGAGCGGTCCGGTGCCACCTTAAAACCTAGGCTGCGAGACAGAAAAATAATGCACAAAAACAAAAATATGAATACAAAACCATAAGACAAAAAATATGAAAAAACCACTAGGTGTTGGCACGCGGGACCGCCCACGTGAACGAGAGAACGACGATGATGCCACTCAGACACCATGAGTGGTACAGAGAAAGGAGATAGTGAAGGGAAGAAAGGAGGAGTCCATTATTAGAAAACAGGTTCAGGAGGCACAGTGGGAGGATCAAGGAGATTGCAGTGCGGCAGGTGACGGAAAGGTGGGGGGAGGTTGGTAATGAAATTGTATGTGATTGTGTGTCTGTCGGAGAAGGAGCTTAGTTGTTTTTCGATTCTATTGTGGAGTGTTATGTTAAGGGGGGGGATGTTGGACTCCTGGTGAATGGAGAGAGAGGTTTGGAAGTCGAACCATTTCGTCCCAAGAGCGAAACGAATTGCTCGGTTTTGAACTTTTTGAAGTTTAGAGAGGTTGGAGGGAGCAGAGAGAGAGAGGGCAAGAGGGCAGTAGGTTAAGAGAGGGAGAATGAAAGCTTTGTAGAGGTGAAGTTTTGTTTTTGTGCTGCTGTCGCGAAATCTTTCCAGGTTGCTCAGGGCCTTGGCGGCTATGGTTGCTTTTTGTTTTATATGTATATTGAAGTTGAGGTGCTTATCTATGGTGAGGCCAAGCACTTTGTTGTTGTTACTGATGGGGATTGGGGTGGGGATTGGAGTAATTCTGTTTAGTGAGATTTGGCGGGGCTGACTTCTTTTAATGTTGAAATAAGTGACTTTTGATTTTTCGGGATGGGAGAGAATTCGCCATTTCATCTCCCACAGGCTAGTCGCCATCAGTTCCCATTGAATTTTGTCGGTTAGGAGATCTAACGACCTGGCACGGGCCAATTGCGTTACATCGTCCGCGTATTGAATAGTTAGTGAGTCATTGTGGGCTGGGAGGGGTAGGTCAGCTGTGTACATGTTAAAAAGGGTGGGGGAGAGTACGGAGCCTTGTGGGACTCCAGCCTGAGGGGTGAAAAATGGCGAAAAGTTGCCCTGGTGGCGGATTCTTGTCTGTCTCTCATCCAGAAAACTACACAAGATGCGTTGTGTTAGAAAAGGGAGATTGAAGTTATTACAAATTTTGTATTTCAAACCGGTGTGCCAAACGGTGTCAAAAGCTTTCTTGACATCTTTTGTCACGAGTGCTGTCTTGTAATATGGCTTGTTGAAATTTAGGTAGGCTACTATGCTGTTAAGGGCGTCCTCAGTTGAGGCGTTCCTCCGGAAACCGAACTGCTGTGGTGCCAGCAATCCGTTACATTCGAGGAACGCTCTCAATCTTAAGTTGATTAGACGTTCAAAAGTTTTTCCAAGAATTTCAAGGAGGCTTATGGGGCGATAGTTTTCTGGTAAGTGAGAGTTTTTTCCGGGCTTGGCAATAAGGGTGATGTTTGAAATTTTGAAAGCCTTTGGGAAGTATCCAGAGGCGAGGCAAGCATTGAAAATTTTTGTCAGGCTGGATATGATTTCTGGAGGAAGGCTCCGCACCATCGGCCATGTGACTCCTGAGGGGCCGGGGGCTCGCCGCGGAGTATGTCTGAGCAACCTGGTGACATCCTCCTCCTCAATGGGTGTGGTGAGAGGGTGTTGGGGATCTAGGTGTGTTAAGTGTATAATGTTATGTGGTAGCGTGTTTGCTATGTTTCGGCGCACAAGATCGGTGATGTGGTGTATGTGGGCAATACTGGGCTCATGGGGAGGGAAAGGGTGTGGTTGGAAGGTGTTGCACCAGTGTGTCTGGAAGGTGTTGGTGACCTGGTCTGGGTTGGTGACTCGATCACCGTTCACTAGGAGGTACTCGAATCTTTCCCGGTGGCATCCCTTCAGCTTGTGCACCATGTGCCAGAACTGAGTAGGATTTTTGCAGCGAGCTCCGTCCATAAGGGAGACTAGGTTCCTCCAGTGAGCGCTGTGGTCATCCTGTAGGCTATTTAGTATGTGTGTGCGAAGGGTGCAGAGGTCTCTGTAGATGGGTATGTGGTTGTGCATGTTTTGTAAAAAGCGTGTTCTGTAGCACACTAGTAGTCGTTGTGTTTTTATGGAGGGTCTGAAGTCTATGTGAATTTTGTGTTGTTTCTTTGGTGTGTGTCTGTTGGCTGATGTCAGGATGTCACTATGTAGTGTCTCTAGGGCACTGTCTATTATTGTATAGGGTTGGCCTTCGAGCTGTGGTGGTTGGTGTAGGTCTGAAAGAGTTTTCCTGAATCCCTCCCAGTCGGCGGAGCGGTAGTCGGGGACAGGTGGGGATGGGATAGATATGGGGTTTGAGGATATTTTTAGAATTAGGGGGACGTGGTCTGAACCACAGATGGGTCCGTAGGAGATGTGGTGATGGAAAGGTAGGGATTGCCGGTTGGAGAGGATGAGATCCGGCCTGCCATTCCCATTGTGGGTATAGCAGGTAGGAAAGTCAGGGCCAAGGAAACGGAGGCGTTTCAGTTGTGTAAGTTGTAGAAGTTGGTGTCCATGTTGGTTGTTCTTGGTGTGTCTAAATGCTGTGTGACTGGCATTGAGGTCTGCCAGTATATAGGCTGGTATGTTTGTGTGATTGAAGAGATTGTTGAGACTGGTGAGAGGGAGCCCTGTATCCGGTCTGCTGTATGTGGTGGCAATAAGAAATATCCCGTGTTGTGTTTCGATCCTGGTGGCCAGGAAGTGTGCTGAAGGCCAGTCGGTTATGTGGATGTGTTTGATGGTGCATTTGACCATGACAGCTACGCCATCATGACGTGTACCTGTAGTGTAACGTGTGTTATATCCATATAGCTTAATTGGTTTTGTTGGTGAACCTGTGTGGTTCAGGAGGACGATGTCTGGGTCGGTTGATCGAATAGCTTCTGAAATAAGGTGCCGGTTATTCCAGTAGCCGCGACAATTTAGTTGCATGATCGTAATCATGTTTTCTTAACTCTCGATGTGGTTCGTGTGGGTCTAGGGGAGGTGGGTTGTGTACCCGGAATGTGTCTTTTATGTGCGGTGTTACTGGCTTGTGTTGGTGTGTTTTCGTTCGTTTTTGTGGTGGAGGTA
>NW_026973765.1:55000-67500 GCF_035594125.1 Scylla paramamosain | reverse complement strand
AATGTAACCAAACTTCACCTAAATGAACCTAACCTATAATATCCTAAATTAACCTAACCTAAATTAAGCAAAGCTGGCCTAACCTAACCTAACATAACCTAACTTAACCTAACCTAACCTAACATAACGTAACATCACCTAAACTACCCTAAACTAACACTAACAACCTAACCTAAATTAACCTAACCTAACCTAACTTAACCTGACCTGACCTAATCTAACCTAACTTCGCCTTACTTGAATTACATTCAAGTATCGATCAGTCAGTGGAGCCGAGGCTTGCTGGTTTTTCCCATCCTTCACAACCCAACCGACACATATACACACACACACATTCTCTCTCTCTCTCTCTCTCTCTCTCTCTCTCTCTCTCTCTCTCTCTCTCTCTCTCTCTCTCTCTCTCTCTCTCTCTCTCTCTCTCTCTAACTCCCTTCGTGATTTCTGGCATCTAGCCAAAAAGTATCTCCAATAACTTTGCTGCTTCTTCTTTCCCTACTCTATTTCAACCAGATGGCACCACTGCTATCGCATCTATTTCTAAAGCTGAAATCTTTGCTCAAACCTTTGCTAAAAATTCTACATTGGACGATTCTGGGCTTGTTCCTCCCTCTCCTCCACCCTCTGACAACTTCATGCCACCTATTAAAATTCTTCGCAATGATGTTTTCCATGCCCTCGCTGGCCTAAACCCTCGGAAGGCTTATGGACCGGATGGGGTCCCTCCTATTGTTCTCCGAAACAATGCCTCCATGCTTGCACCTTGCCTATTCAAATTCTTTCAGCTCTGTCTGTCAACACTACCTTTCCTTCTTGCTGGAAGTTTACTTACATTCAACCTGTTCCTAAAAAGGGTGACCGTTCTAATCCCTCAAACTACCATCCTATTGCTTTAATTTCCTGCCTATCTAAAGTTTTTGAATCTATCTTCAACAGGAAGATTCTTAAACATCTATCACTCCACAACCTTCTATCTGATCGCCAGTATGGGTTCCGTCAAGGCCGCTCTACTGGTGATCTTCTGGCTTTCCTTACTGAGTCTTGGTCATCCTCTTTTAGAGATTTTGGTGAAACTTTTGCTGTTGCCTTGGACATAATTATCAAAAGCTTTTGATAGAGTCTGGCACAAAGCTTTGATTTCCAAACTACCCTCCTACGGTTTCTATCCTTCTCTCTGTTTACTTCATCTCAAGTTTCCTTTTTGACCGTTCTATTGCTGCTGTGGTAGACGGTCACTGTTCTTCTCCTAAATCAATTAACAGTGGTGTTCCTCAGGGTTCTGTCCTGTCACCCACTCTCTTCTTATTATTCATTAATGATCTTCTAAACCAAACTTCTTGTCCTATCCACTCCTACGCTGAAGATACCACCCTGCACTTTTCCACGTCTTTTCATAGACGTCCAACCCTTCAGGAGGTAAACATATCACGCAGGGAAGCCACAGAACGCCTGACTTCTGATCTTTCTAAAATTTCTCATTGGGGCAGAACAAACTTGATATTGTTCAATGCCTCAAAAAATCAATTCCTCCATCTATCAACTCGACACAACCTTCCAGACAACTATCCCCTCTTCTTCAATGACACTCAACTGTCCCCCTCTTCTACATTGAACATCCTCGGTCTGTCCTTTACTTATAATCTGAACTGGAAACTTCACATCTCATCTCTAGCTAAAACAGCTTTTATGAAGTTAGGTGTTCTGAGACGTCTCCGCCAGTTTTTCTCACCCCCCCAGCTGCTAACTCTGTACAAGGGCCTTATCCGTCCATGTATGGAGTATGCTTCACATGTCTGAGGGGGGTTCCACTCATACTGCTTTTCTAGACAGGGTGGAATCAAAAGCTTTTCGTCTCATCAACTCCTCTCCTCTAACTGACTGTCTTCAGCTTCTCTCTCACCGCCGCAATGTTGCATATCTAGCTGTCTTCTACCGCTATTTTCATGCTAACTGCTCTTCTGATCTTGCTAACTGCATGCCTCCCCTCCTTCCGTGGCCTCGCTGCACAAGACTTTCTTCTTTCTCTCACCTCTATTCTGTCCACTTCTCTAACGCAAGAGTTAACTAGTATTCTCAATCATTCATCCCTTTCTCTGGTAAACTCTGGAACTCCCTGCCTGCTTCCGTATTTCCACCTTCCTATGACTTGAATTCCTTCAAGAGGGAGGTTTCAAGACACTTATTCATCATTTTTTGACCACTGCTTTGACCCCTGTATGGGACTGGCATTTCAGTGGGCATTTTTTTTATTACATTTTTGTTGCCCTTGGCCAGTGTCCTTCCTACATAAAAAAAAAAAAAAAAATAGTAGTAGTAGTAGCAGTAGTAGTAGTAGTAGTAGTAGTAGTAGTAATGCTATTTTTCATATATTTAGTAATTTTTTTTTTTCATATTATTATTTATATTTATATTTTTTGTTTTGTTTTGACATTCATACGAATGCTATAAAGGTGAAGCATAGAAATTTATTTGATTGATTAATTAATTTATATATCTATTTATTTTGATTTTTTAAATTAATTAATTTATTTATTTTTATTATTATTATTTTTTTTTTTATGTCTCTATGATAAGCAAAGCATTATAGAATTTATGAAAGCACATATCCTCTAGAGTCTTGCCCTACAAAAGATTCTGTAAAGTAAAAAATAAAGGGAATAAGTGTCAGTGACGTTTGATGAATAGAGGAAGGCGTGGCAGAAATTACCATAAAACGTATATAAATGAAAATTTATCTTCCTCGTATTTTCCAACTTGCGTTTGCTTCTTGAAAATTTAACTGGGTGGGTCATATAGCAGACATATTGTTCTTTCCTCCATTGTAGTTTGTTTCCAGCAAGCCCCCTAAATAAAGTTTCTGTTTTTTTTTTTTTTTTTTTTTTTTTTAAAGAAATGAGGAATTACATTCTAACGCTGATCACTGAGCGGAGCGTAGACGAGCTGCTATCCTCAAGGACGTTACCTCTCTCTCTCTCTCTCTCTCTCTCTAAATAAGACTTTAAATAAAAAGAATATATATATATATATATATATATATATATATATATATATATATATATATATATATATATATATATATATATATATATATATATATATATATATATATATATATATATATTAAAAGACAATGAATATCCTCTGGGGAAGGGGTGACAATCCTTATTTAACCCTTAATTTCAGTTGAATTTTGACAAGTCTACGTTAAAATGTTTCCATTTTTCTGCAGTGATAAAGAAACGTAGAGGGGTAGCTAATATATTTAATTGTTAATTGTATCTTTTTTTCTTTCTTTTTTTCATTTATTCTTTTATTAATTTTTCTTTTCATTGCTTAATTATGCATTATGCCGACACTGCAGGTTACAATTGCAGATATTGCAAGTATTTTTGACACAATACAAGTACATCCAGCTAAACTATTGCTACAGTATAGAGAGAGTATTTCGATTACATACCTTATTCTTCATCTTCTTTTCTTCTTTTTTTTTTTTTAATAAATATAATAATAAATAAATAAGTAAATAGGTATTGTCAAATGAAATCGTCGAGATTACGCAGGGGTTTCGGGCAATACTTGGATGGGTGACTACACAAGCCTCATCTGTCTGAAAAAAAATAAATAAATAAAAAAAATAAGAATAAGAATAGGGAGAATGAACGAAAATTTTAAGTAATAAAGATAACAGTAAGAATTATTATAACAAGAATAAGAAAAATTACAATAAAGGAATATAAAAAAAAAGAAAGAAAGCATCCCATGTCTTTCTTCCTAATTGTCATAGAAGGGTGAATTCTTTTGTATATTTTCCAACATTTCCAATACAACGATATGAATGGGGGAAGAAAGAATAAGAATAATAGAAAGAAGGCCTCCCAACACCTAGTTCTCCGGTCTTGGCCAATTAGCTAACGGCGGGATCAGCGCAGTTAAGCAGGGGGTCCGGGAAGAACTTGGATGGGTGACCACAAAAGCCTCATCTCTCTGAGAATAGAAAAAAATAGCAATAAGAATGAGGAGAATGAACGAAAAACGAAAATAATAAAATAACAATAACAACTATAATAAAAAAAAGAAGATTAAGAATAAAAAGAACAAAAATAAGGGAAAAAAGTAATAATATATCTCTCTTGCTAATTGTCGTAGAATTATGAATGAAGGGTTAATTTTAGTGCATATTTTCCAACATTTTCAGCACAACAATGCAACAACAATACAGGAAAGAATAAGAATAAGAGAAATAAGCCCTCCCAACACCTTGTTCTCCGCTCTTGACCAATCAGCTGACGGCGGGATCAGCAAGGTTAAGCAGGGGGTCCGGGCAGAACTTGGATGGGTGACCGCACAAGCCTCATCTCTCTAAAAGTAGGATAAATAAGAATAAGATAAGGAAGAATAATAAAAAAAAATGAAAATAATAAAGATAACAATATTAATTATGACAAGAATAAGAAAAAAATAGAATAAAAAGAATGAAAAAAATAAGAATATCACAACTTTCTTGCTAATTGTCTTAGAATTTTAAATGACATGTCAGTTCTGCTGTATATTTTCCAAGATTTGTTATGAATGAGGGAAGAAAGAATAAGAATAAGAATAAGAATAAGAACAAAATGAATTAGACTAACAATAATGATCACATCTTTCATGCGGTGACTGCGTGGGCGATGAGCCTCACTGGACGTTTCTGACCAATCACAAGGCAGGGTTGGAGTCGTCGGGCCCACCCGATTCATATATAAAGGGATTTTGTGGGAAGCGCGGGCAGACTCAGCTGAGTGTTCGTTGTGAGTTGTTGTTACCACAACTATGGCACGTACCAAGCAAACGGCTCGCAAGTCCACTGGTGGCAAGGCGCCCCGCAAGCAGCTTGCTACAAAGGCAGCTCGCAAGTCTGCTCCAGCCACTGGAGGTGTCAAGAAACCCCACCGTTACAGGCCTGGAACCGTTGCTCTCCGTGAGATCCGCCGTTATCAGAAGAGCACTGAGCTGCTTATCAGGAAACTGCCTTTCCAGCGCCTGGTGCGTGAAATTGCTCAGGATTTCAAGACTGACCTCCGCTTCCAGTCCTCTGCTGTCATGGCTCTCCAGGAAGCTTCCGAGGCTTACCTCGTGGGTCTGTTTGAGGATACCAACCTGTGCGCCATCCATGCCAAGCGCGTGACTATCATGCCAAAGGACATCCAACTGGCTCGTCGCATCCGTGGCGAGCGTGCCTAAGAAGTCATCCACGAATGATCTTCATAACAGCAATATCTAGGCCCTTTTTAGGGCCAAACATCTCTTTCATTAAAGAATTTTCATAGACAATCTGTTTGGTTTTGTGGAAGAAAATATTTATTTTCCATCTTTCAGTATCAGGTATCGACTTTCAACTCAATATCCTTCCCCCCTTTTTTTTTTTTTATATTATTATTATTATTCCCTCTTCCATGGCCATATCTCTTTCACTTGGGAGAATTTTTATCTTTCTTTATCTCTATTTTTTTTTTATCTTTTCTTTATCTCCACAGAATAATAATCACGATAATAATAAGCATAATAATAATAATAATAATAATAATAATAATAATAATAATAATAATAATAATAATGATACAATAATTATTATAATAATAATCATAATAAAAACAACAATATTAATATTATTAATAATGATAATAATAATAATAATAATAATAATAATAATAATAATAATAATAAAAATAATAATAATAATAATATTAATAATAATAACAATAATTATAATAATAATGCATTTGTCTATATCGTATCTTTTTTCCTTTTCAAGTGTGGCTCCAATGGAGCCGGGTATTATTTTATACTGGCAGCAGTATACTGGCCGCCTGTTTACTTGGAGGAGGTATACTTGGTAACAGCCTTGGTGCCTTCAGAAACAGCGTGTTTTGCCAGTTCACCAGGCAGAAGAAGACGGACAGCGGTCTGGATTTCCCGGCTGGTGATGGTGGAGCGCTTGTTATAGTGTGCCAGGCGGGATGCCTCGGCAGCGATGCGCTCGAAAATGTCATTCACGAACGAGTTCATGATTGACATGGCCTTGGAGGACACGCCAGTGTCTGGGTGGACTTGCTTGAGCACCTTGTAGATGTAGATGGAGTAGCTCTCCTTCCTCCTGCGCTTCTTCTTCTTGTCGCCCTTGGCAATGGCCTTCTGTGCCTTGCCAGCTTTCTTGGCAGCCTTTCCTGATGCTTTGGGAGGCATAGTGTCGCCGTACTGCTGTGAGAACGAGTGTGCGTTTTCTCAGTTGAAAAGTGGTATATATATTAGCGTGCCTACTCAGGATCAGGAGTCGCCACCTCAGCGAGCGTCCTGATTGGTCCAGACGCGCTCTGGGCCGATCTGATCTCGCGTATATATAGCCGTTTTTCCCAAAATTCACTACTTGCTCGCAGAGCTACCGACGAGGTTAGAGTACTCGCGCTCCTCATTTATCACCAACAACAACAACTACTACTACTACTACTACTACCACAACATCCATTATCATGTCTGGACGCGGCAAGGGAGGAAAGGTGAAGGGAAAGTCAAAGTCCCGTTCCAGTCGTGCTGGACTCCAGTTCCCGGTCGGCAGGATTCATCGCCTTCTAAGGAAAGGCAACTACGCCGAGCGCGTGGGTGCTGGTGCCCCCGTGTACCTTGCGGCAGTTATGGAGTACCTGGCTGCTGAAGTCCTTGAGCTTGCCGGCAATGCCGCCCGTGACAACAAGAAGACTCGCATCATCCCACGTCACCTGCAGCTGGCCATCCGCAACGACGAGGAACTTAACAAGCTCCTCTCCGGAGTCACCATTGCACAGGGTGGCGTGCTGCCCAACATTCAGGCCGTGCTCCTTCCCAAGAAGACTGAGAAGAAGTAAATAAAGGGCCTCCCTCCCCTTCAGCCAATATCACCATCAATCCGGCTCCTCTTCGGAGCCACACGTTCAAACATCTAGAGAGTTGTGTAGACTATACTGGTATATCAATAATAAGCAAGTAGTGTATTTATTTTCGAGTTAGTTATTTGTTATTATTATTATTATTATTTAGTCAGGCACGCAAGTGACCGAGAATAAATATGTATACTATATTTCTACTAATGTACCTGCTGTGTGTCACAGTGGAGAGTTGATTAGATGTGTTGCCTATTGTGATATGTTGAGCGTCTTTTTCATCTCAATGTATATTTTGTTTTATGAGAAACTGAGAACGATGAGGGGCGTGATCATTGAAATAAGTCAATGATAATAATAATAATAATAATAATAATAATAATAATAATAATAATAATAATAATAATAATAATAATAATAATAATAATAATAATAATAATAATAATAATAATAATGATAATAATAATAATACTTGGAGAAGACCTGATGAAGTGAGAAAGATGGTTATAATTAATAATGGTTTCTTTTCTTAGCTCAGATAGTGATAGTGAACATGGTTATGAGAAAGTAGTAGTAATAATAGTAGTCTATGGTCCTTCTTTCTTTTCATGTTTGTGGACCTTAAAAAGGTCCGGGAGATGATGTTATTCAATGATGATAATGCAAGCTGAATAGCTGGCACCATCTCAATAATGGAGCGATTTAACCACCAAATCCGTACAGGGTACGGCCCTGACGCTTGAGGGCGTAGACAACGTCCATGGCAGTAACGGTCTTACGCTTGGCGTGCTCGGTATAGGTGACAGCATCCCTGATAACGTTCTCAAGGAACACCTTGAGCACCCCACGAGTCTCCTCGTAGATGAGACCAGAGATGCGCTTGACGCCACCTCGGCGAGCTAGACGACGGATAGCAGGCTTGGTGATTCCCTGGATGTTATCACGCAGAACCTTACGGTGACGCTTGGCGCCTCCCTTTCCAAGACCCTTGCCTCCCTTGCCGCGGCCAGTCATGGTGATGAGAGCTGCTAGTACGACGTCCGAACGGTCTAACAGGAAGCTCACGAATGTGCCTCAAAATAACATAACATAACATAACAAAGAGAGAAAAGATGGGGAGGGGGAAGTGGGGATAGTGGGAAGAATAGGGGGGTGATAAGAAGGGAATTGTAGTAGGAGAAATAGTCACTGGGGCTTAACCCAGGCGCAATTTCAATGAGGAAGGACATCTTTTTTTTTTTTTTTTTTTTTTTTTTTTTTTTTTTTTTTTTTTTTTTTTTTTTTTTTTACGTGTTATATTCATGCTAAGATGGCAAGGGGGACAAGGTCTTTATCGGGGAAAGCAGGAGAGTCCGCCACCAACCGAGCAGGCCAAGCCCAACACAGCCACAGCCACGAACGCCGCCCACGCACCCAAAACCCCGGGCCAAACCACGCACAAGTTAGGGGCCAGACTATCCAGAGCCTGCACCATCAGGATGTGAAAGAGGAGTGAAGGACAGTCAGAGTAGAAAGGGTTTTTTTTTTTTTGCTTTTTATTGGTTCAAAGAAGGACAGAGGAAGAAGTACATCCGTATAGCGGAGGGACCTACAGTTTTACGTGGGTTCCGAACCACGGATAGTAGTAGAGTGATTTGGTGATGGCAGGGATATTTAATGTATGATGTAATGTGGTGGGTGAAAAAGCGGTGTCGGTCCTTTCTGCTCTTGTCCTGTGACTCTTCCTGCAAAAAGGCCAACCTGCTAAAGAAAAGAGAAGTATAAAAAATGTTGTGGTGTTATGTGCATGGGGAGGGTGAGGATGGTTTGTGATAATGATTGACATGATGGTAGGATGTGCAATGACAGAGGCTCGAAAAGGCTCCCTCACCGCAACGAGGGGTCAAATCTAATACCATCTGCTTGCACGCGGTAAGTCGCTGGTGGCGGGGGGTGAATGGGGATTCCTGCATGGATGCTTCCAGGGCCCCGCCCCACCATCTCTTGACTACCTTCCTGCCCAGCCCTTGCCGCACCCAACTACCTCTGTGTGGGGGGTGAAGTGGCTTCCACTGAATGGTGTGGTTACCGTCCCCATCATCAGTACTGGCCGCTCCTTAACTACCTCGGGGGGTACCGCTACCGGAACGTCATGCCGACGTCCGGGGGCCCCATTGCCGTGACGTCAGTGGGAGGAGTGCGGTTCGTGCTATCCCCGTCTCTCTGGAAGTGGTCCGGTGCCCCCTTGAAACCTAGGCTGCGAGGCAAGAAAATAATGTATAAAAAACAAAAATATGAATACAAAGCCATAAGACAAAAAATATGAAAAAACCACTAGGTGTTGCCACACGACCCCACTCCCTCGGTCAGAGGCATGGTATGTTAATGGCGGTGATTTTTTGTCGCGTCCCTTTCCCAAGAGCGGTCCGGTGCCACCTTAAAACCTAGGCTGCGAGACAGAAAAATAATGCACAAAAACAAAAATATGAATACAAAACCATAAGACAAAAAATATGAAAAAACCACTAGGTGTTGGCACGCGGGACCGCCCACGTGAACGAGAGAACGACGATGATGCCACTCAGACACCATGAGTGGTACAGAGAAAGGAGATAGTGAAGGGAAGAAAGGAGGAGTCCATTATTAGAAAACAGGTTCAGGAGGCACAGTGGGAGGATCAAGGAGATTGCAGTGCGGCAGGTGACGGAAAGGTGGGGGGAGGTTGGTAATGAAATTGTATGTGATTGTGTGTCTGTCGGAGAAGGAGCTTAGTTGTTTTTCGATTCTATTGTGGAGTGTTATGTTAAGGGGGGGGATGTTGGACTCCTGGTGAATGGAGAGAGAGGTTTGGAAGTCGAACCATTTCGTCCCAAGAGCGAAACGAATTGCTCGGTTTTGAACTTTTTGAAGTTTAGAGAGGTTGGAGGGAGCAGAGAGAGAGAGGGCAAGAGGGCAGTAGGTTAAGAGAGGGAGAATGAAAGCTTTGTAGAGGTGAAGTTTTGTTTTTGTGCTGCTGTCGCGAAATCTTTCCAGGTTGCTCAGGGCCTTGGCGGCTATGGTTGCTTTTTGTTTTATATGTATATTGAAGTTGAGGTGCTTATCTATGGTGAGGCCAAGCACTTTGTTGTTGTTACTGATGGGGATTGGGGTGGGGATTGGAGTAATTCTGTTTAGTGAGATTTGGCGGGGCTGACTTCTTTTAATGTTGAAATAAGTGACTTTTGATTTTTCGGGATGGGAGAGAATTCGCCATTTCATCTCCCACAGGCTAGTCGCCATCAGTTCCCATTGAATTTTGTCGGTTAGGAGATCTAACGACCTGGCACGGGCCAATTGCGTTACATCGTCCGCGTATTGAATAGTTAGTGAGTCATTGTGGGCTGGGAGGGGTAGGTCAGCTGTGTACATGTTAAAAAGGGTGGGGGAGAGTACGGAGCCTTGTGGGACTCCAGCCTGAGGGGTGAAAAATGGCGAAAAGTTGCCCTGGTGGCGGATTCTTGTCTGTCTCTCATCCAGAAAACTACACAAGATGCGTTGTGTTAGAAAAGGGAGATTGAAGTTATTACAAATTTTGTATTTCAAACCGGTGTGCCAAACGGTGTCAAAAGCTTTCTTGACATCTTTTGTCACGAGTGCTGTCTTGTAATATGGCTTGTTGAAATTTAGGTAGGCTACTATGCTGTTAAGGGCGTCCTCAGTTGAGGCGTTCCTCCGGAAACCGAACTGCTGTGGTGCCAGCAATCCGTTACATTCGAGGAACGCTCTCAATCTTAAGTTGATTAGACGTTCAAAAGTTTTTCCAAGAATTTCAAGGAGGCTTATGGGGCGATAGTTTTCTGGTAAGTGAGAGTTTTTTCCGGGCTTGGCAATAAGGGTGATGTTTGAAATTTTGAAAGCCTTTGGGAAGTATCCAGAGGCGAGGCAAGCATTGAAAATTTTTGTCAGGCTGGATATGATTTCTGGAGGAAGGCTCCGCACCATCGGCCATGTGACTCCTGAGGGGCCGGGGGCTCGCCGCGGAGTATGTCTGAGCAACCTGGTGACATCCTCCTCCTCAATGGGTGTGGTGAGAGGGTGTTGGGGATCTAGGTGTGTTAAGTGTATAATGTTATGTGGTAGCGTGTTTGCTATGTTTCGGCGCACAAGATCGGTGATGTGGTGTATGTGGGCAATACTGGGCTCATGGGGAGGGAAAGGGTGTGGTTGGAAGGTGTTGCACCAGTGTGTCTGGAAGGTGTTGGTGACCTGGTCTGGGTTGGTGACTCGATCACCGTTCACTAGGAGGTACTCGAATCTTTCCCGGTGGCATCCCTTCAGCTTGTGCACCATGTGCCAGAACTGAGTAGGATTTTTGCAGCGAGCTCCGTCCATAAGGGAGACTAGGTTCCTCCAGTGAGCGCTGTGGTCATCCTGTAGGCTATTTAGTATGTGTGTGCGAAGGGTGCAGAGGTCTCTGTAGATGGGTATGTGGTTGTGCATGTTTTGTAAAAAGCGTGTTCTGTAGCACACTAGTAGTCGTTGTGTTTTTATGGAGGGTCTGAAGTCTATGTGAATTTTGTGTTGTTTCTTTGGTGTGTGTCTGTTGGCTGATGTCAGGATGTCACTATGTAGTGTCTCTAGGGCACTGTCTATTATTGTATAGGGTTGGCCTTCGAGCTGTGGTGGTTGGTGTAGGTCTGAAAGAGTTTTCCTGAATCCCTCCCAGTCGGCGGAGCGGTAGTCGGGGACAGGTGGGGATGGGATAGATATGGGGTTTGAGGATATTTTTAGAATTAGGGGGACGTGGTCTGAACCACAGATGGGTCCGTAGGAGATGTGGTGATGGAAAGGTAGGGATTGCCGGTTGGAGAGGATGAGATCCGGCCTGCCATTCCCATTGTGGGTATAGCAGGTAGGAAAGTCAGGGCCAAGGAAACGGAGGCGTTTCAGTTGTGTAAGTTGTAGAAGTTGGTGTCCATGTTGGTTGTTCTTGGTGTGTCTAAATGCTGTGTGACTGGCATTGAGGTCTGCCAGTATATAGGCTGGTATGTTTGTGTGATTGAAGAGATTGTTGAGACTGGTGAGAGGGAGCCCTGTATCCGGTCTGCTGTATGTGGTGGCAATAAGAAATATCCCGTGTTGTGTTTCGATCCTGGTGGCCAGGAAGTGTGCTGAAGGCCAGTCGGTTATGTGGATGTGTTTGATGGTGCATTTGACCATGACAGCTACGCCATCATGACGTGTACCTGTAGTGTAACGTGTGTTATATCCATATAGCTTAATTGGTTTTGTTGGTGAACCTGTGTGGTTCAGGAGGACGATGTCTGGGTCGGTTGATCGAATAGCTTCTGAAATAAGGTGCCGGTTATTCCAGTAGCCGCGACAATTTAGTTGCATGATCGTAATCATGTTTTCTTAACTCTCGATGTGGTTCGTGTGGGTCTAGGGGAGGTGGGTTGTGTACCCGGAATGTGTCTTTTATGTGCGGTGTTACTGGCTTGTGTTGGTGTGTTTTCGTTCGTTTTTGTGGTGGAGGTAGTGGTAGGAGTGGGGCTGTGGGGTTGCGTTTTCCCAGAAACTGTGTCCTCACCGGTAGCTAGGTTCCCGGTTGGAAGGAGGCTGGATTGTTCGGTGGAGGAGGAGTTTGGTTCC
>NW_026973765.1:42500-50000 GCF_035594125.1 Scylla paramamosain | reverse complement strand
ACCCTAAACTAACACTAACAACCTAACCTAAATTAACCTAACCTAACCTAACTTAACCTGACCTGACCTAATCTAACCTAACTTCGCCTTACTTGAATTACATTCAAGTATCGATCAGTCAGTGGAGCCGAGGCTTGCTGGTTTTTCCCATCCTTCACAACCCAACCGACACATATACACACACACACATTCTCTCTCTCTCTCTCTCTCTCTCTCTCTCTCTCTCTCTCTCTCTCTCTCTCTCTCTCTCTCTCTCTCTCTAACTCCCTTCGTGATTTCTGGCATCTAGCCAAAAAGTATCTCCAATAACTTTGCTGCTTCTTCTTTCCCTACTCTATTTCAACCAGATGGCACCACTGCTATCGCATCTATTTCTAAAGCTGAAATCTTTGCTCAAACCTTTGCTAAAAATTCTACATTGGACGATTCTGGGCTTGTTCCTCCCTCTCCTCCACCCTCTGACAACTTCATGCCACCTATTAAAATTCTTCGCAATGATGTTTTCCATGCCCTCGCTGGCCTAAACCCTCGGAAGGCTTATGGACCGGATGGGGTCCCTCCTATTGTTCTCCGAAACAATGCCTCCATGCTTGCACCTTGCCTATTCAAATTCTTTCAGCTCTGTCTGTCAACACTACCTTTCCTTCTTGCTGGAAGTTTACTTACATTCAACCTGTTCCTAAAAAGGGTGACCGTTCTAATCCCTCAAACTACCATCCTATTGCTTTAATTTCCTGCCTATCTAAAGTTTTTGAATCTATCTTCAACAGGAAGATTCTTAAACATCTATCACTCCACAACCTTCTATCTGATCGCCAGTATGGGTTCCGTCAAGGCCGCTCTACTGGTGATCTTCTGGCTTTCCTTACTGAGTCTTGGTCATCCTCTTTTAGAGATTTTGGTGAAACTTTTGCTGTTGCCTTGGACATAATTATCAAAAGCTTTTGATAGAGTCTGGCACAAAGCTTTGATTTCCAAACTACCCTCCTACGGTTTCTATCCTTCTCTCTGTTTACTTCATCTCAAGTTTCCTTTTTGACCGTTCTATTGCTGCTGTGGTAGACGGTCACTGTTCTTCTCCTAAATCAATTAACAGTGGTGTTCCTCAGGGTTCTGTCCTGTCACCCACTCTCTTCTTATTATTCATTAATGATCTTCTAAACCAAACTTCTTGTCCTATCCACTCCTACGCTGAAGATACCACCCTGCACTTTTCCACGTCTTTTCATAGACGTCCAACCCTTCAGGAGGTAAACATATCACGCAGGGAAGCCACAGAACGCCTGACTTCTGATCTTTCTAAAATTTCTCATTGGGGCAGAACAAACTTGATATTGTTCAATGCCTCAAAAAATCAATTCCTCCATCTATCAACTCGACACAACCTTCCAGACAACTATCCCCTCTTCTTCAATGACACTCAACTGTCCCCCTCTTCTACATTGAACATCCTCGGTCTGTCCTTTACTTATAATCTGAACTGGAAACTTCACATCTCATCTCTAGCTAAAACAGCTTTTATGAAGTTAGGTGTTCTGAGACGTCTCCGCCAGTTTTTCTCACCCCCCCAGCTGCTAACTCTGTACAAGGGCCTTATCCGTCCATGTATGGAGTATGCTTCACATGTCTGAGGGGGGTTCCACTCATACTGCTTTTCTAGACAGGGTGGAATCAAAAGCTTTTCGTCTCATCAACTCCTCTCCTCTAACTGACTGTCTTCAGCTTCTCTCTCACCGCCGCAATGTTGCATATCTAGCTGTCTTCTACCGCTATTTTCATGCTAACTGCTCTTCTGATCTTGCTAACTGCATGCCTCCCCTCCTTCCGTGGCCTCGCTGCACAAGACTTTCTTCTTTCTCTCACCTCTATTCTGTCCACTTCTCTAACGCAAGAGTTAACTAGTATTCTCAATCATTCATCCCTTTCTCTGGTAAACTCTGGAACTCCCTGCCTGCTTCCGTATTTCCACCTTCCTATGACTTGAATTCCTTCAAGAGGGAGGTTTCAAGACACTTATTCATCATTTTTTGACCACTGCTTTGACCCCTGTATGGGACTGGCATTTCAGTGGGCATTTTTTTTATTACATTTTTGTTGCCCTTGGCCAGTGTCCTTCCTACATAAAAAAAAAAAAAAAAATAGTAGTAGTAGTAGCAGTAGTAGTAGTAGTAGTAGTAGTAGTAGTAATGCTATTTTTCATATATTTAGTAATTTTTTTTTTTCATATTATTATTTATATTTATATTTTTTGTTTTGTTTTGACATTCATACGAATGCTATAAAGGTGAAGCATAGAAATTTATTTGATTGATTAATTAATTTATATATCTATTTATTTTGATTTTTTAAATTAATTAATTTATTTATTTTTATTATTATTATTTTTTTTTTTTATGTCTCTATGATAAGCAAAGCATTATAGAATTTATGAAAGCACATATCCTCTAGAGTCTTGCCCTACAAAAGATTCTGTAAAGTAAAAAATAAAGGGAATAAGTGTCAGTGACGTTTGATGAATAGAGGAAGGCGTGGCAGAAATTACCATAAAACGTATATAAATGAAAATTTATCTTCCTCGTATTTTCCAACTTGCGTTTGCTTCTTGAAAATTTAACTGGGTGGGTCATATAGCAGACATATTGTTCTTTCCTCCATTGTAGTTTGTTTCCAGCAAGCCCCCTAAATAAAGTTTCTGTTTTTTTTTTTTTTTTTTTTTTTTTTAAAGAAATGAGGAATTACATTCTAACGCTGATCACTGAGCGGAGCGTAGACGAGCTGCTATCCTCAAGGACGTTACCTCTCTCTCTCTCTCTCTCTCTCTCTAAATAAGACTTTAAATAAAAAGAATATATATATATATATATATATATATATATATATATATATATATATATATATATATATATATATATATATATATATATATATATATATATATATATATATATATATATATATATATTAAAAGACAATGAATATCCTCTGGGGAAGGGGTGACAATCCTTATTTAACCCTTAATTTCAGTTGAATTTTGACAAGTCTACGTTAAAATGTTTCCATTTTTCTGCAGTGATAAAGAAACGTAGAGGGGTAGCTAATATATTTAATTGTTAATTGTATCTTTTTTTCTTTCTTTTTTTCATTTATTCTTTTATTAATTTTTCTTTTCATTGCTTAATTATGCATTATGCCGACACTGCAGGTTACAATTGCAGATATTGCAAGTATTTTTGACACAATACAAGTACATCCAGCTAAACTATTGCTACAGTATAGAGAGAGTATTTCGATTACATACCTTATTCTTCATCTTCTTTTCTTCTTTTTTTTTTTTAATAAATATAATAATAAATAAATAAGTAAATAGGTATTGTCAAATGAAATCGTCGAGATTACGCAGGGGTTTCGGGCAATACTTGGATGGGTGACTACACAAGCCTCATCTGTCTGAAAAAAAATAAATAAATAAAAAAAATAAGAATAAGAATAGGGAGAATGAACGAAAATTTTAAGTAATAAAGATAACAGTAAGAATTATTATAACAAGAATAAGAAAAATTACAATAAAGGAATATAAAAAAAAAGAAAGAAAGCATCCCATGTCTTTCTTCCTAATTGTCATAGAAGGGTGAATTCTTTTGTATATTTTCCAACATTTCCAATACAACGATATGAATGGGGGAAGAAAGAATAAGAATAATAGAAAGAAGGCCTCCCAACACCTAGTTCTCCGGTCTTGGCCAATTAGCTAACGGCGGGATCAGCGCAGTTAAGCAGGGGGTCCGGGAAGAACTTGGATGGGTGACCACAAAAGCCTCATCTCTCTGAGAATAGAAAAAAATAGCAATAAGAATGAGGAGAATGAACGAAAAACGAAAATAATAAAATAACAATAACAACTATAATAAAAAAAAGAAGATTAAGAATAAAAAGAACAAAAATAAGGGAAAAAAGTAATAATATATCTCTCTTGCTAATTGTCGTAGAATTATGAATGAAGGGTTAATTTTAGTGCATATTTTCCAACATTTTCAGCACAACAATGCAACAACAATACAGGAAAGAATAAGAATAAGAGAAATAAGCCCTCCCAACACCTTGTTCTCCGCTCTTGACCAATCAGCTGACGGCGGGATCAGCAAGGTTAAGCAGGGGGTCCGGGCAGAACTTGGATGGGTGACCGCACAAGCCTCATCTCTCTAAAAGTAGGATAAATAAGAATAAGATAAGGAAGAATAATAAAAAAAAATGAAAATAATAAAGATAACAATATTAATTATGACAAGAATAAGAAAAAAATAGAATAAAAAGAATGAAAAAAATAAGAATATCACAACTTTCTTGCTAATTGTCTTAGAATTTTAAATGACATGTCAGTTCTGCTGTATATTTTCCAAGATTTGTTATGAATGAGGGAAGAAAGAATAAGAATAAGAATAAGAATAAGAACAAAATGAATTAGACTAACAATAATGATCACATCTTTCATGCGGTGACTGCGTGGGCGATGAGCCTCACTGGACGTTTCTGACCAATCACAAGGCAGGGTTGGAGTCGTCGGGCCCACCCGATTCATATATAAAGGGATTTTGTGGGAAGCGCGGGCAGACTCAGCTGAGTGTTCGTTGTGAGTTGTTGTTACCACAACTATGGCACGTACCAAGCAAACGGCTCGCAAGTCCACTGGTGGCAAGGCGCCCCGCAAGCAGCTTGCTACAAAGGCAGCTCGCAAGTCTGCTCCAGCCACTGGAGGTGTCAAGAAACCCCACCGTTACAGGCCTGGAACCGTTGCTCTCCGTGAGATCCGCCGTTATCAGAAGAGCACTGAGCTGCTTATCAGGAAACTGCCTTTCCAGCGCCTGGTGCGTGAAATTGCTCAGGATTTCAAGACTGACCTCCGCTTCCAGTCCTCTGCTGTCATGGCTCTCCAGGAAGCTTCCGAGGCTTACCTCGTGGGTCTGTTTGAGGATACCAACCTGTGCGCCATCCATGCCAAGCGCGTGACTATCATGCCAAAGGACATCCAACTGGCTCGTCGCATCCGTGGCGAGCGTGCCTAAGAAGTCATCCACGAATGATCTTCATAACAGCAATATCTAGGCCCTTTTTAGGGCCAAACATCTCTTTCATTAAAGAATTTTCATAGACAATCTGTTTGGTTTTGTGGAAGAAAATATTTATTTTCCATCTTTCAGTATCAGGTATCGACTTTCAACTCAATATCCTTCCCCCCTTTTTTTTTTTTTATATTATTATTATTATTCCCTCTTCCATGGCCATATCTCTTTCACTTGGGAGAATTTTTATCTTTCTTTATCTCTATTTTTTTTTTATCTTTTCTTTATCTCCACAGAATAATAATCACGATAATAATAAGCATAATAATAATAATAATAATAATAATAATAATAATAATAATAATAATAATAATAATGATACAATAATTATTATAATAATAATCATAATAAAAACAACAATATTAATATTATTAATAATGATAATAATAATAATAATAATAATAATAATAATAATAATAATAATAATAATAAAAATAATAATAATAATAATATTAATAATAATAACAATAATTATAATAATAATGCATTTGTCTATATCGTATCTTTTTTCCTTTTCAAGTGTGGCTCCAATGGAGCCGGGTATTATTTTATACTGGCAGCAGTATACTGGCCGCCTGTTTACTTGGAGGAGGTATACTTGGTAACAGCCTTGGTGCCTTCAGAAACAGCGTGTTTTGCCAGTTCACCAGGCAGAAGAAGACGGACAGCGGTCTGGATTTCCCGGCTGGTGATGGTGGAGCGCTTGTTATAGTGTGCCAGGCGGGATGCCTCGGCAGCGATGCGCTCGAAAATGTCATTCACGAACGAGTTCATGATTGACATGGCCTTGGAGGACACGCCAGTGTCTGGGTGGACTTGCTTGAGCACCTTGTAGATGTAGATGGAGTAGCTCTCCTTCCTCCTGCGCTTCTTCTTCTTGTCGCCCTTGGCAATGGCCTTCTGTGCCTTGCCAGCTTTCTTGGCAGCCTTTCCTGATGCTTTGGGAGGCATAGTGTCGCCGTACTGCTGTGAGAACGAGTGTGCGTTTTCTCAGTTGAAAAGTGGTATATATATTAGCGTGCCTACTCAGGATCAGGAGTCGCCACCTCAGCGAGCGTCCTGATTGGTCCAGACGCGCTCTGGGCCGATCTGATCTCGCGTATATATAGCCGTTTTTCCCAAAATTCACTACTTGCTCGCAGAGCTACCGACGAGGTTAGAGTACTCGCGCTCCTCATTTATCACCAACAACAACAACTACTACTACTACTACTACTACCACAACATCCATTATCATGTCTGGACGCGGCAAGGGAGGAAAGGTGAAGGGAAAGTCAAAGTCCCGTTCCAGTCGTGCTGGACTCCAGTTCCCGGTCGGCAGGATTCATCGCCTTCTAAGGAAAGGCAACTACGCCGAGCGCGTGGGTGCTGGTGCCCCCGTGTACCTTGCGGCAGTTATGGAGTACCTGGCTGCTGAAGTCCTTGAGCTTGCCGGCAATGCCGCCCGTGACAACAAGAAGACTCGCATCATCCCACGTCACCTGCAGCTGGCCATCCGCAACGACGAGGAACTTAACAAGCTCCTCTCCGGAGTCACCATTGCACAGGGTGGCGTGCTGCCCAACATTCAGGCCGTGCTCCTTCCCAAGAAGACTGAGAAGAAGTAAATAAAGGGCCTCCCTCCCCTTCAGCCAATATCACCATCAATCCGGCTCCTCTTCGGAGCCACACGTTCAAACATCTAGAGAGTTGTGTAGACTATACTGGTATATCAATAATAAGCAAGTAGTGTATTTATTTTCGAGTTAGTTATTTGTTATTATTATTATTATTATTTAGTCAGGCACGCAAGTGACCGAGAATAAATATGTATACTATATTTCTACTAATGTACCTGCTGTGTGTCACAGTGGAGAGTTGATTAGATGTGTTGCCTATTGTGATATGTTGAGCGTCTTTTTCATCTCAATGTATATTTTGTTTTATGAGAAACTGAGAACGATGAGGGGCGTGATCATTGAAATAAGTCAATGATAATAATAATAATAATAATAATAATAATAATAATAATAATAATAATAATAATAATAATGATAATAATAATAATAATAATAATAATAATAATAATAATAATAATGATAATAATAATAATACTTGGAGAAGACCTGATGAAGTGAGAAAGATGGTTATAATTAATAATGGTTTCTTTTCTTAGCTCAGATAGTGATAGTGAACATGGTTATGAGAAAGTAGTAGTAATAATAGTAGTCTATGGTCCTTCTTTCTTTTCATGTTTGTGGACCTTAAAAAGGTCCGGGAGATGATGTTATTCAATGATGATAATGCAAGCTGAATAGCTGGCACCATCTCAATAATGGAGCGATTTAACCACCAAATCCGTACAGGGTACGGCCCTGACGCTTGAGGGCGTAGACAACGTCCA
>NW_026973765.1:32500-37500 GCF_035594125.1 Scylla paramamosain | reverse complement strand
TCATACTGCTTTTCTAGACAGGGTGGAATCAAAAGCTTTTCGTCTCATCAACTCCTCTCCTCTAACTGACTGTCTTCAGCTTCTCTCTCACCGCCGCAATGTTGCATATCTAGCTGTCTTCTACCGCTATTTTCATGCTAACTGCTCTTCTGATCTTGCTAACTGCATGCCTCCCCTCCTTCCGTGGCCTCGCTGCACAAGACTTTCTTCTTTCTCTCACCTCTATTCTGTCCACTTCTCTAACGCAAGAGTTAACTAGTATTCTCAATCATTCATCCCTTTCTCTGGTAAACTCTGGAACTCCTTGCCTGCTTCCGTATTTCCACCTTCCTATGACTTGAATTCCTTCAAGAGGGAGGTTTCAAGACACTTATTCATCATTTTTTGACCACTGCTTTGACCCCTGTATGGGACTGGCATTTCAGTGGGCATTTTTTTTATTACATTTTTGTTGCCCTTGGCCAGTGTCCTTCCTACATAAAAAAAAAAAAAAAAATAGTAGTAGTAGTAGCAGTAGTAGTAGTAGTAGTAGTAGTAGTAGTAATGCTATTTTTCATATATTTAGTAATTTTTTTTTTTCATATTATTATTTATATTTATATTTTTTGTTTTGTTTTGACATTCATACGAATGCTATAAAGGTGAAGCATAGAAATTTATTTGATTGATTAATTAATTTATATATCTATTTATTTTGATTTTTTAAATTAATTAATTTATTTATTTTTATTATTATTATTTTTTTTTTTATGTCTATGATAAGCAAAGCATTATAGAATTTATGAAAGCACATATCCTCTAGAGTCTTGCCCTACAAAAGATTCTGTAAAGTAAAAAATAAAGGGAATAAGTGTCAGTGACGTTTGATGAATAGAGGAAGGCGTGGCAGAAATTACCATAAAACGTATATAAATGAAAATTTATCTTCCTCGTATTTTCCAACTTGCGTTTGCTTCTTGAAAATTTAACTGGGTGGGTCATATAGCAGACATATTGTTCTTTCCTCCATTGTAGTTTGTTTCCAGCAAGCCCCCTAAATAAAGTTTCTGTTTTTTTTTTTTTTTTTTTTTTTTTTAAAGAAATGAGGAATTACATTCTAACGCTGATCACTGAGCGGAGCGTAGACGAGCTGCTATCCTCAAGGACGTTACCTCTCTCTCTCTCTCTCTCTCTCTCTCTAAATAAGACTTTAAATAAAAAGAATATATATATATATATATATATATATATATATATATATATATATATATATATATATATATATATATATATATATATATATATATATATATATATATATATATATATATATATATATATATATATATATTAAAAGACAATGAATATCCTCTGGGGAAGGGGTGACAATCCTTATTTAACCCTTAATTTCAGTTGAATTTTGACAAGTCTACGTTAAAATGTTTCCATTTTTCTGCAGTGATAAAGAAACGTAGAGGGGTAGCTAATATATTTAATTGTTAATTGTATCTTTTTTTCTTTCTTTTTTTCATTTATTCTTTTATTAATTTTTCTTTTCATTGCTTAATTATGCATTATGCCGACACTGCAGGTTACAATTGCAGATATTGCAAGTATTTTTGACACAATACAAGTACATCCAGCTAAACTATTGCTACAGTATAGAGAGAGTATTTCGATTACATACCTTATTCTTCATCTTCTTTTCTTCTTTTTTTTTTTTAATAAATATAATAATAAATAAATAAGTAAATAGGTATTGTCAAATGAAATCGTCGAGATTACGCAGGGGTTTCGGGCAATACTTGGATGGGTGACTACACAAGCCTCATCTGTCTGAAAAAAAAAATAAATAAATAAAAAAAATAAGAATAAGAATAGGGAGAATGAACGAAAATTTTAAGTAATAAAGATAACAGTAAGAATTATTATAACAAGAATAAGAAAAATTACAATAAAGGAATATAAAAAAAAAGAAAGAAAGCATCCCATGTCTTTCTTCCTAATTGTCATAGAAGGGTGAATTCTTTTGTATATTTTCCAACATTTCCAATACAACGATATGAATGGGGGAAGAAAGAATAAGAATAATAGAAAGAAGGCCTCCCAACACCTAGTTCTCCGGTCTTGGCCAATTAGCTAACGGCGGGATCAGCGCAGTTAAGCAGGGGGTCCGGGAAGAACTTGGATGGGTGACCACAAAAGCCTCATCTCTCTGAGAATAGAAAAAAATAGCAATAAGAATGAGGAGAATGAACGAAAAACGAAAATAATAAAATAACAATAACAACTATAATAAAAAAAAGAAGATTAAGAATAAAAAGAACAAAAATAAGGGAAAAAAGTAATAATATATCTCTCTTGCTAATTGTCGTAGAATTATGAATGAAGGGTTAATTTTAGTGCATATTTTCCAACATTTTCAGCACAACAATGCAACAACAATACAGGAAAGAATAAGAATAAGAGAAATAAGCCCTCCCAACACCTTGTTCTCCGCTCTTGACCAATCAGCTGACGGCGGGATCAGCAAGGTTAAGCAGGGGGTCCGGGCAGAACTTGGATGGGTGACCGCACAAGCCTCATCTCTCTAAAAGTAGGATAAATAAGAATAAGATAAGGAAGAATAATAAAAAAAAATGAAAATAATAAAGATAACAATATTAATTATGACAAGAATAAGAAAAAAATAGAATAAAAAGAATGAAAAAAATAAGAATATCACAACTTTCTTGCTAATTGTCTTAGAATTTTAAATGACATGTCAGTTCTGCTGTATATTTTCCAAGATTTGTTATGAATGAGGGAAGAAAGAATAAGAATAAGAATAAGAATAAGAACAAAATGAATTAGACTAACAATAATGATCACATCTTTCATGCGGTGACTGCGTGGGCGATGAGCCTCACTGGACGTTTCTGACCAATCACAAGGCAGGGTTGGAGTCGTCGGGCCCACCCGATTCATATATAAAGGGATTTTGTGGGAAGCGCGGGCAGACTCAGCTGAGTGTTCGTTGTGAGTTGTTGTTACCACAACTATGGCACGTACCAAGCAAACGGCTCGCAAGTCCACTGGTGGCAAGGCGCCCCGCAAGCAGCTTGCTACAAAGGCAGCTCGCAAGTCTGCTCCAGCCACTGGAGGTGTCAAGAAACCCCACCGTTACAGGCCTGGAACCGTTGCTCTCCGTGAGATCCGCCGTTATCAGAAGAGCACTGAGCTGCTTATCAGGAAACTGCCTTTCCAGCGCCTGGTGCGTGAAATTGCTCAGGATTTCAAGACTGACCTCCGCTTCCAGTCCTCTGCTGTCATGGCTCTCCAGGAAGCTTCCGAGGCTTACCTCGTGGGTCTGTTTGAGGATACCAACCTGTGCGCCATCCATGCCAAGCGCGTGACTATCATGCCAAAGGACATCCAACTGGCTCGTCGCATCCGTGGCGAGCGTGCCTAAGAAGTCATCCACGAATGATCTTCATAACAGCAATATCTAGGCCCTTTTTAGGGCCAAACATCTCTTTCATTAAAGAATTTTCATAGACAATCTGTTTGGTTTTGTGGAAGAAAATATTTATTTTCCATCTTTCAGTATCAGGTATCGACTTTCAACTCAATATCCTTCCCCCCTTTTTTTTTTTTATATTATTATTATTATTCCCTCTTCCATGGCCATATCTCTTTCACTTGGGAGAATTTTTATCTTTCTTTATCTCTATTTTTTTTTTATCTTTTCTTTATCTCCACAGAATAATAATCACGATAATAATAAGCATAATAATAATAATAATAATAATAATAATAATAATAATAATAATGATACAATAATTATTATAATAATAATCATAATAAAAACAACAATATTAATATTATTAATAATGATAATAATAATAATAATAATAATAATAATAATAATAATAATAATAAAAATAATAATAATAATAATATTAATAATAATAACAATAATTATAATAATAATGCATTTGTCTATATCGTATCTTTTTTCCTTTTCAAGTGTGGCTCCAATGGAGCCGGGTATTATTTTATACTGGCAGCAGTATACTGGCCGCCTGTTTACTTGGAGGAGGTATACTTGGTAACAGCCTTGGTGCCTTCAGAAACAGCGTGTTTTGCCAGTTCACCAGGCAGAAGAAGACGGACAGCGGTCTGGATTTCCCGGCTGGTGATGGTGGAGCGCTTGTTATAGTGTGCCAGGCGGGATGCCTCGGCAGCGATGCGCTCGAAAATGTCATTCACGAACGAGTTCATGATTGACATGGCCTTGGAGGACACGCCAGTGTCTGGGTGGACTTGCTTGAGCACCTTGTAGATGTAGATGGAGTAGCTCTCCTTCCTCCTGCGCTTCTTCTTCTTGTCGCCCTTGGCAATGGCCTTCTGTGCCTTGCCAGCTTTCTTGGCAGCCTTTCCTGATGCTTTGGGAGGCATAGTGTCGCCGTACTGCTGTGAGAACGAGTGTGCGTTTTCTCAGTTGAAAAGTGGTATATATATTAGCGTGCCTACTCAGGATCAGGAGTCGCCACCTCAGCGAGCGTCCTGATTGGTCCAGACGCGCTCTGGGCCGATCTGATCTCGCGTATATATAGCCGTTTTTCCCAAAATTCACTACTTGCTCGCAGAGCTACCGACGAGGTTAGAGTACTCGCGCTCCTCATTTATCACCAACAACAACAACTACTACTACTACTACTACTACCACAACATCCATTATCATGTCTGGACGCGGCAAGGGAGGAAAGGTGAAGGGAAAGTCAAAGTCCCGTTCCAGTCGTGCTGGACTCCAGTTCCCGGTCGGCAGGATTCATCGCCTTCTAAGGAAAGGCAACTACGCCGAGCGCGTGGGTGCTGGTGCCCCCGTGTACCTTGCGGCAGTTATGGAGTACCTGGCTGCTGAAGTCCTTGAGCTTGCCGGCAATGCCGCCCGTGACAACAAGAAGACTCGCATCATCCCACGTCACCTGCAGCTGGCCATCCGCAACGACGAGGAACTTAACAAGCTCCTCTCCGGA
>NW_026973765.1:20000-27500 GCF_035594125.1 Scylla paramamosain | reverse complement strand
ACCAAACTTCACCTAAATGAACCTAACCTATAATATCCTAAATTAACCTAACCTAAATTAAGCAAAGCTGGCCTAACCTAACCTAACATAACCTAACTTAACCTAACCTAACCTAACATAACGTAACATCACCTAAACTACCCTAAACTAACACTAACAACCTAACCTAAATTAACCTAACCTAACCTAACTTAACCTGACCTGACCTAATCTAACCTAACTTCGCCTTACTTGAATTACATTCAAGTATCGATCAGTCAGTGGAGCCGAGGCTTGCTGGTTTTTCCCATCCTTCACAACCCAACCGACACATATACACACACACACATTCTCTCTCTCTCTCTCTCTCTCTCTCTCTCTCTCTCTCTCTCTCTCTCTCTCTCTCTCTCTCTCTCTCTCTCTCTCTCTCTCTCTCTCTCTCTAACTCCCTTCGTGATTTCTGGCATCTAGCCAAAAAGTATCTCCAATAACTTTGCTGCTTCTTCTTTCCCTACTCTATTTCAACCAGATGGCACCACTGCTATCGCATCTATTTCTAAAGCTGAAATCTTTGCTCAAACCTTTGCTAAAAATTCTACATTGGACGATTCTGGGCTTGTTCCTCCCTCTCCTCCACCCTCTGACAACTTCATGCCACCTATTAAAATTCTTCGCAATGATGTTTTCCATGCCCTCGCTGGCCTAAACCCTCGGAAGGCTTATGGACCGGATGGGGTCCCTCCTATTGTTCTCCGAAACAATGCCTCCATGCTTGCACCTTGCCTATTCAAATTCTTTCAGCTCTGTCTGTCAACACTACCTTTCCTTCTTGCTGGAAGTTTACTTACATTCAACCTGTTCCTAAAAAGGGTGACCGTTCTAATCCCTCAAACTACCATCCTATTGCTTTAATTTCCTGCCTATCTAAAGTTTTTGAATCTATCTTCAACAGGAAGATTCTTAAACATCTATCACTCCACAACCTTCTATCTGATCGCCAGTATGGGTTCCGTCAAGGCCGCTCTACTGGTGATCTTCTGGCTTTCCTTACTGAGTCTTGGTCATCCTCTTTTAGAGATTTTGGTGAAACTTTTGCTGTTGCCTTGGACATAATTATCAAAAGCTTTTGATAGAGTCTGGCACAAAGCTTTGATTTCCAAACTACCCTCCTACGGTTTCTATCCTTCTCTCTGTTTACTTCATCTCAAGTTTCCTTTTTGACCGTTCTATTGCTGCTGTGGTAGACGGTCACTGTTCTTCTCCTAAATCAATTAACAGTGGTGTTCCTCAGGGTTCTGTCCTGTCACCCACTCTCTTCTTATTATTCATTAATGATCTTCTAAACCAAACTTCTTGTCCTATCCACTCCTACGCTGAAGATACCACCCTGCACTTTTCCACGTCTTTTCATAGACGTCCAACCCTTCAGGAGGTAAACATATCACGCAGGGAAGCCACAGAACGCCTGACTTCTGATCTTTCTAAAATTTCTCATTGGGGCAGAACAAACTTGATATTGTTCAATGCCTCAAAAAATCAATTCCTCCATCTATCAACTCGACACAACCTTCCAGACAACTATCCCCTCTTCTTCAATGACACTCAACTGTCCCCCTCTTCTACATTGAACATCCTCGGTCTGTCCTTTACTTATAATCTGAACTGGAAACTTCACATCTCATCTCTAGCTAAAACAGCTTTTATGAAGTTAGGTGTTCTGAGACGTCTCCGCCAGTTTTTCTCACCCCCCCAGCTGCTAACTCTGTACAAGGGCCTTATCCGTCCATGTATGGAGTATGCTTCACATGTCTGAGGGGGGTTCCACTCATACTGCTTTTCTAGACAGGGTGGAATCAAAAGCTTTTCGTCTCATCAACTCCTCTCCTCTAACTGACTGTCTTCAGCTTCTCTCTCACCGCCGCAATGTTGCATATCTAGCTGTCTTCTACCGCTATTTTCATGCTAACTGCTCTTCTGATCTTGCTAACTGCATGCCTCCCCTCCTTCCGTGGCCTCGCTGCACAAGACTTTCTTCTTTCTCTCACCTCTATTCTGTCCACTTCTCTAACGCAAGAGTTAACTAGTATTCTCAATCATTCATCCCTTTCTCTGGTAAACTCTGGAACTCCCTGCCTGCTTCCGTATTTCCACCTTCCTATGACTTGAATTCCTTCAAGAGGGAGGTTTCAAGACACTTATTCATCATTTTTTGACCACTGCTTTGACCCCTGTATGGGACTGGCATTTCAGTGGGCATTTTTTTTATTACATTTTTGTTGCCCTTGGCCAGTGTCCTTCCTACATAAAAAAAAAAAAAAAATAGTAGTAGTAGTAGCAGTAGTAGTAGTAGTAGTAGTAGTAGTAGTAATGCTATTTTTCATATATTTAGTAATTTTTTTTTTCATATTATTATTTATATTTATATTTTTTGTTTTGTTTTGACATTCATACGAATGCTATAAAGGTGAAGCATAGAAATTTATTTGATTGATTAATTAATTTATATATCTATTTATTTTGATTTTTTAAATTAATTAATTTATTTATTTTTATTATTATTATTTTTTTTTTTTTATGTCTCTATGATAAGCAAAGCATTATAGAATTTATGAAAGCACATATCCTCTAGAGTCTTGCCCTACAAAAGATTCTGTAAAGTAAAAAATAAAGGGAATAAGTGTCAGTGACGTTTGATGAATAGAGGAAGGCGTGGCAGAAATTACCATAAAACGTATATAAATGAAAATTTATCTTCCTCGTATTTTCCAACTTGCGTTTGCTTCTTGAAAATTTAACTGGGTGGGTCATATAGCAGACATATTGTTCTTTCCTCCATTGTAGTTTGTTTCCAGCAAGCCCCCTAAATAAAGTTTCTGTTTTTTTTTTTTTTTTTTTTTTTTTAAAGAAATGAGGAATTACATTCTAACGCTGATCACTGAGCGGAGCGTAGACGAGCTGCTATCCTCAAGGACGTTACCTCTCTCTCTCTCTCTCTCTCTCTCTCTAAATAAGACTTTAAATAAAAAGAATATATATATATATATATATATATATATATATATATATATATATATATATATATATATATATATATATATATATATATATATATATATATATATATATATATTAAAAGACAATGAATATCCTCTGGGGAAGGGGTGACAATCCTTATTTAACCCTTAATTTCAGTTGAATTTTGACAAGTCTACGTTAAAATGTTTCCATTTTTCTGCAGTGATAAAGAAACGTAGAGGGGTAGCTAATATATTTAATTGTTAATTGTATCTTTTTTTCTTTCTTTTTTTCATTTATTCTTTTATTAATTTTTCTTTTCATTGCTTAATTATGCATTATGCCGACACTGCAGGTTACAATTGCAGATATTGCAAGTATTTTTGACACAATACAAGTACATCCAGCTAAACTATTGCTACAGTATAGAGAGAGTATTTCGATTACATACCTTATTCTTCATCTTCTTTTCTTCTTTTTTTTTTTTAATAAATATAATAATAAATAAATAAGTAAATAGGTATTGTCAAATGAAATCGTCGAGATTACGCAGGGGTTTCGGGCAATACTTGGATGGGTGACTACACAAGCCTCATCTGTCTGAAAAAAAAAAAATAAATAAAAAAAATAAGAATAAGAATAGGGAGAATGAACGAAAATTTTAAGTAATAAAGATAACAGTAAGAATTATTATAACAAGAATAAGAAAAATTACAATAAAGGAATATAAAAAAAAAGAAAGAAAGCATCCCATGTCTTTCTTCCTAATTGTCATAGAAGGGTGAATTCTTTTGTATATTTTCCAACATTTCCAATACAACGATATGAATGGGGGAAGAAAGAATAAGAATAATAGAAAGAAGGCCTCCCAACACCTAGTTCTCCGGTCTTGGCCAATTAGCTAACGGCGGGATCAGCGCAGTTAAGCAGGGGGTCCGGGAAGAACTTGGATGGGTGACCACAAAAGCCTCATCTCTCTGAGAATAGAAAAAAATAGCAATAAGAATGAGGAGAATGAACGAAAAACGAAAATAATAAAATAACAATAACAACTATAATAAAAAAAAGAAGATTAAGAATAAAAAGAACAAAAATAAGGGAAAAAAGTAATAATATATCTCTCTTGCTAATTGTCGTAGAATTATGAATGAAGGGTTAATTTTAGTGCATATTTTCCAACATTTTCAGCACAACAATGCAACAACAATACAGGAAAGAATAAGAATAAGAGAAATAAGCCCTCCCAACACCTTGTTCTCCGCTCTTGACCAATCAGCTGACGGCGGGATCAGCAAGGTTAAGCAGGGGGTCCGGGCAGAACTTGGATGGGTGACCGCACAAGCCTCATCTCTCTAAAAGTAGGATAAATAAGAATAAGATAAGGAAGAATAATAAAAAAAAATGAAAATAATAAAGATAACAATATTAATTATGACAAGAATAAGAAAAAAATAGAATAAAAAGAATGAAAAAAATAAGAATATCACAACTTTCTTGCTAATTGTCTTAGAATTTTAAATGACATGTCAGTTCTGCTGTATATTTTCCAAGATTTGTTATGAATGAGGGAAGAAAGAATAAGAATAAGAATAAGAATAAGAACAAAATGAATTAGACTAACAATAATGATCACATCTTTCATGCGGTGACTGCGTGGGCGATGAGCCTCACTGGACGTTTCTGACCAATCACAAGGCAGGGTTGGAGTCGTCGGGCCCACCCGATTCATATATAAAGGGATTTTGTGGGAAGCGCGGGCAGACTCAGCTGAGTGTTCGTTGTGAGTTGTTGTTACCACAACTATGGCACGTACCAAGCAAACGGCTCGCAAGTCCACTGGTGGCAAGGCGCCCCGCAAGCAGCTTGCTACAAAGGCAGCTCGCAAGTCTGCTCCAGCCACTGGAGGTGTCAAGAAACCCCACCGTTACAGGCCTGGAACCGTTGCTCTCCGTGAGATCCGCCGTTATCAGAAGAGCACTGAGCTGCTTATCAGGAAACTGCCTTTCCAGCGCCTGGTGCGTGAAATTGCTCAGGATTTCAAGACTGACCTCCGCTTCCAGTCCTCTGCTGTCATGGCTCTCCAGGAAGCTTCCGAGGCTTACCTCGTGGGTCTGTTTGAGGATACCAACCTGTGCGCCATCCATGCCAAGCGCGTGACTATCATGCCAAAGGACATCCAACTGGCTCGTCGCATCCGTGGCGAGCGTGCCTAAGAAGTCATCCACGAATGATCTTCATAACAGCAATATCTAGGCCCTTTTTAGGGCCAAACATCTCTTTCATTAAAGAATTTTCATAGACAATCTGTTTGGTTTTGTGGAAGAAAATATTTATTTTCCATCTTTCAGTATCAGGTATCGACTTTCAACTCAATATCCTTCCCCCCTTTTTTTTTTTTTATATTATTATTATTATTCCCTCTTCCATGGCCATATCTCTTTCACTTGGGAGAATTTTTATCTTTCTTTATCTCTATTTTTTTTTTATCTTTTCTTTATCTCCACAGAATAATAATCACGATAATAATAAGCATAATAATAATAATAATAATAATAATAATAATAATAATAATAATAATAATAATAATGATACAATAATTATTATAATAATAATCATAATAAAAACAACAATATTAATATTATTAATAATGATAATAATAATAATAATAATAATAATAATAATAATAATAATAATAATAATAAAAATAATAATAATAATAATATTAATAATAATAACAATAATTATAATAATAATGCATTTGTCTATATCGTATCTTTTTTCCTTTTCAAGTGTGGCTCCAATGGAGCCGGGTATTATTTTATACTGGCAGCAGTATACTGGCCGCCTGTTTACTTGGAGGAGGTATACTTGGTAACAGCCTTGGTGCCTTCAGAAACAGCGTGTTTTGCCAGTTCACCAGGCAGAAGAAGACGGACAGCGGTCTGGATTTCCCGGCTGGTGATGGTGGAGCGCTTGTTATAGTGTGCCAGGCGGGATGCCTCGGCAGCGATGCGCTCGAAAATGTCATTCACGAACGAGTTCATGATTGACATGGCCTTGGAGGACACGCCAGTGTCTGGGTGGACTTGCTTGAGCACCTTGTAGATGTAGATGGAGTAGCTCTCCTTCCTCCTGCGCTTCTTCTTCTTGTCGCCCTTGGCAATGGCCTTCTGTGCCTTGCCAGCTTTCTTGGCAGCCTTTCCTGATGCTTTGGGAGGCATAGTGTCGCCGTACTGCTGTGAGAACGAGTGTGCGTTTTCTCAGTTGAAAAGTGGTATATATATTAGCGTGCCTACTCAGGATCAGGAGTCGCCACCTCAGCGAGCGTCCTGATTGGTCCAGACGCGCTCTGGGCCGATCTGATCTCGCGTATATATAGCCGTTTTTCCCAAAATTCACTACTTGCTCGCAGAGCTACCGACGAGGTTAGAGTACTCGCGCTCCTCATTTATCACCAACAACAACAACTACTACTACTACTACTACTACCACAACATCCATTATCATGTCTGGACGCGGCAAGGGAGGAAAGGTGAAGGGAAAGTCAAAGTCCCGTTCCAGTCGTGCTGGACTCCAGTTCCCGGTCGGCAGGATTCATCGCCTTCTAAGGAAAGGCAACTACGCCGAGCGCGTGGGTGCTGGTGCCCCCGTGTACCTTGCGGCAGTTATGGAGTACCTGGCTGCTGAAGTCCTTGAGCTTGCCGGCAATGCCGCCCGTGACAACAAGAAGACTCGCATCATCCCACGTCACCTGCAGCTGGCCATCCGCAACGACGAGGAACTTAACAAGCTCCTCTCCGGAGTCACCATTGCACAGGGTGGCGTGCTGCCCAACATTCAGGCCGTGCTCCTTCCCAAGAAGACTGAGAAGAAGTAAATAAAGGGCCTCCCTCCCCTTCAGCCAATATCACCATCAATCCGGCTCCTCTTCGGAGCCACACGTTCAAACATCTAGAGAGTTGTGTAGACTATACTGGTATATCAATAATAAGCAAGTAGTGTATTTATTTTCGAGTTAGTTATTTGTTATTATTATTATTATTATTTAGTCAGGCACGCAAGTGACCGAGAATAAATATGTATACTATATTTCTACTAATGTACCTGCTGTGTGTCACAGTGGAGAGTTGATTAGATGTGTTGCCTATTGTGATATGTTGAGCGTCTTTTTCATCTCAATGTATATTTTGTTTTATGAGAAACTGAGAACGATGAGGGGCGTGATCATTGAAATAAGTCAATGATAATAATAATAATAATAATAATAATAATAATAATAATAATAATAATAATAATAATAATAATGATAATAATAATAATAATAATAATAATAATAATAATAATGATAATAATAATAATACTTGGAGAAGACCTGATGAAGTGAGAAAGATGGTTATAATTAATAATGGTTTCTTTTCTTAGCTCAGATAGTGATAGTGAACATGGTTATGAGAAAGTAGTAGTAATAATAGTAGTCTATGGTCCTTCTTTCTTTTCATGTTTGTG
>NW_026973765.1:0-15000 GCF_035594125.1 Scylla paramamosain | reverse complement strand
TATCTAAAGTTTTTGAATCTATCTTCAACAGGAAGATTCTTAAACATCTATCACTCCACAACCTTCTATCTGATCGCCAGTATGGGTTCCGTCAAGGCCGCTCTACTGGTGATCTTCTGGCTTTCCTTACTGAGTCTTGGTCATCCTCTTTTAGAGATTTTGGTGAAACTTTTGCTGTTGCCTTGGACATAATTATCAAAAGCTTTTGATAGAGTCTGGCACAAAGCTTTGATTTCCAAACTACCCTCCTACGGTTTCTATCCTTCTCTCTGTTTACTTCATCTCAAGTTTCCTTTTTGACCGTTCTATTGCTGCTGTGGTAGACGGTCACTGTTCTTCTCCTAAATCAATTAACAGTGGTGTTCCTCAGGGTTCTGTCCTGTCACCCACTCTCTTCTTATTATTCATTAATGATCTTCTAAACCAAACTTCTTGTCCTATCCACTCCTACGCTGAAGATACCACCCTGCACTTTTCCACGTCTTTTCATAGACGTCCAACCCTTCAGGAGGTAAACATATCACGCAGGGAAGCCACAGAACGCCTGACTTCTGATCTTTCTAAAATTTCTCATTGGGGCAGAACAAACTTGATATTGTTCAATGCCTCAAAAAATCAATTCCTCCATCTATCAACTCGACACAACCTTCCAGACAACTATCCCCTCTTCTTCAATGACACTCAACTGTCCCCCTCTTCTACATTGAACATCCTCGGTCTGTCCTTTACTTATAATCTGAACTGGAAACTTCACATCTCATCTCTAGCTAAAACAGCTTTTATGAAGTTAGGTGTTCTGAGACGTCTCCGCCAGTTTTTCTCACCCCCCCAGCTGCTAACTCTGTACAAGGGCCTTATCCGTCCATGTATGGAGTATGCTTCACATGTCTGAGGGGGGTTCCACTCATACTGCTTTTCTAGACAGGGTGGAATCAAAAGCTTTTCGTCTCATCAACTCCTCTCCTCTAACTGACTGTCTTCAGCTTCTCTCTCACCGCCGCAATGTTGCATATCTAGCTGTCTTCTACCGCTATTTTCATGCTAACTGCTCTTCTGATCTTGCTAACTGCATGCCTCCCCTCCTTCCGTGGCCTCGCTGCACAAGACTTTCTTCTTTCTCTCACCTCTATTCTGTCCACTTCTCTAACGCAAGAGTTAACTAGTATTCTCAATCATTCATCCCTTTCTCTGGTAAACTCTGGAACTCCCTGCCTGCTTCCGTATTTCCACCTTCCTATGACTTGAATTCCTTCAAGAGGGAGGTTTCAAGACACTTATTCATCATTTTTTGACCACTGCTTTGACCCCTGTATGGGACTGGCATTTCAGTGGGCATTTTTTTTATTACATTTTTGTTGCCCTTGGCCAGTGTCCTTCCTACATAAAAAAAAAAAAAAATAGTAGTAGTAGTAGCAGTAGTAGTAGTAGTAGTAGTAGTAGTAGTAATGCTATTTTTCATATATTTAGTAATTTTTTTTTTCATATTATTATTTATATTTATATTTTTTGTTTTGTTTTGACATTCATACGAATGCTATAAAGGTGAAGCATAGAAATTTATTTGATTAATTAATTAATTTATATATCTATTTATTTTGATTTTTTAAATTAATTAATTTATTTATTTTTATTATTATTATTATTTTTTTTTTATGTCTCTATGATAAGCAAAGCATTATAGAATTTATGAAAGCACATATCCTCTAGAGTCTTGCCCTACAAAAGATTCTGTAAAGTAAAAAATAAAGGGAATAAGTGTCAGTGACGTTTGATGAATAGAGGAAGGCGTGGCAGAAATTACCATAAAACGTATATAAATGAAAATTTATCTTCCTCGTATTTTCCAACTTGCGTTTGCTTCTTGAAAATTTAACTGGGTGGGTCATATAGCAGACATATTGTTCTTTCCTCCATTGTAGTTTGTTTCCAGCAAGCCCCCTAAATAAAGTTTCTGTTTTTTTTTTTTTTTTTTTTTTTTTAAAGAAATGAGGAATTACATTCTAACGCTGATCACTGAGCGGAGCGTAGACGAGCTGCTATCCTCAAGGACGTTACCTCTCTCGCTCTCTCTCTCTCTCTAAATAAGACTTTAAATAAAAAGAATATATATATATATATATATATATATATATATATATATATATATATATATATATATATATATATATATATATATATATATATATATATATATATATATATATATATATATATATATATATATATATATATATATATATATATATATATATATATATTAAAAGACAATGAATATCCTCTGGGGAAGGGGTGACAATCCTTATTTAACCCTTAATTTCAGTTGAATTTTGACAAGTCTACGTTAAAATGTTTCCATTTTTCTGCAGTGATAAAGAAACGTAGAGGGGTAGCTAATATATTTAATTGTTAATTGTATCTTTTTTTCTTTCTTTTTTTCATTTATTCTTTTATTAATTTTTCTTTTCATTGCTTAATTATGCATTATGCCGACACTGCAGGTTACAATTGCAGATATTGCAAGTATTTTTGACACAATACAAGTACATCCAGCTAAACTATTGCTACAGTATAGAGAGAGTATTTCGATTACATACCTTATTCTTCATCTTCTTTTCTTCTTTTTTTTTTTTTAATAAATATAATAATAAATAAATAAGTAAATAGGTATTGTCAAATGAAATCGTCGAGATTACGCAGGGGTTTCGGGCAATACTTGGATGGGTGACTACACAAGCCTCATCTGTCTGAAAAAATAAAAAATAAATAAAAAAAATAAGAATAAGAATAGGGAGAATGAACGAAAATTTTAAGTAATAAAGATAACAGTAAGAATTATTATAACAAGAATAAGAAAAATTACAATAAAGGAATATAAAAAAAAAGAAAGAAAGCATCCCATGTCTTTCTTCCTAATTGTCATAGAAGGGTGAATTCTTTTGTATATTTTCCAACATTTCCAATACAACGATATGAATGGGGGAAGAAAGAATAAGAATAATAGAAAGAAGGCCTCCCAACACCTAGTTCTCCGGTCTTGGCCAATTAGCTAACGGCGGGATCAGCGCAGTTAAGCAGGGGGTCCGGGAAGAACTTGGATGGGTGACCACAAAAGCCTCATCTCTCTGAGAATAGAAAAAAATAGCAATAAGAATGAGGAGAATGAACGAAAAACGAAAATAATAAAATAACAATAACAACTATAATAAAAAAAAGAAGATTAAGAATAAAAAGAACAAAAATAAAGGAAAAAAGTAATAATATATCTCTCTTGCTAATTGTCGTAGAATTATGAATGAAGGGTTAATTTTAGTGCATATTTTCCAACATTTTCAGCACAACAATGCAACAACAATACAGGAAAGAATAAGAATAAGAGAAATAAGCCCTCCCAACACCTTGTTCTCCGCTCTTGACCAATCAGCTGACGGCGGGATCAGCAAGGTTAAGCAGGGGGTCCGGGCAGAACTTGGATGGGTGACCGCACAAGCCTCATCTCTCTAAAAGTAGGATAAATAAGAATAAGATAAGGAAGAATAATAAAAAAAAATGAAAATAATAAAGATAACAATATTAATTATGACAAGAATAAGAAAAAAATAGAATAAAAAGAATGAAAAAAATAAGAATATCACAACTTTCTTGCTAATTGTCTTAGAATTTTAAATGACATGTCAGTTCTGCTGTATATTTTCCAAGATTTGTTATGAATGAGGGAAGAAAGAATAAGAATAAGAATAAGAATAAGAACAAAATGAATTAGACTAACAATAATGATCACATCTTTCATGCGGTGACTGCGTGGGCGATGAGCCTCACTGGACGTTTCTGACCAATCACAAGGCAGGGTTGGAGTCGTCGGGCCCACCCGATTCATATATAAAGGGATTTTGTGGGAAGCGCGGGCAGACTCAGCTGAGTGTTCGTTGTGAGTTGTTGTTACCACAACTATGGCACGTACCAAGCAAACGGCTCGCAAGTCCACTGGTGGCAAGGCGCCCCGCAAGCAGCTTGCTACAAAGGCAGCTCGCAAGTCTGCTCCAGCCACTGGAGGTGTCAAGAAACCCCACCGTTACAGGCCTGGAACCGTTGCTCTCCGTGAGATCCGCCGTTATCAGAAGAGCACTGAGCTGCTTATCAGGAAACTGCCTTTCCAGCGCCTGGTGCGTGAAATTGCTCAGGATTTCAAGACTGACCTCCGCTTCCAGTCCTCTGCTGTCATGGCTCTCCAGGAAGCTTCCGAGGCTTACCTCGTGGGTCTGTTTGAGGATACCAACCTGTGCGCCATCCATGCCAAGCGCGTGACTATCATGCCAAAGGACATCCAACTGGCTCGTCGCATCCGTGGCGAGCGTGCCTAAGAAGTCATCCACGAATGATCTTCATAACAGCAATATCTAGGCCCTTTTTAGGGCCAAACATCTCTTTCATTAAAGAATTTTCATAGACAATCTGTTTGGTTTTGTGGAAGAAAATATTTATTTTCCATCTTTCAGTATCAGGTATCGACTTTCAACTCAATATCCTTCCCCCCTTTTTTTTTTTTTATATTATTATTATTATTCCCTCTTCCATGGCCATATCTCTTTCACTTGGGAGAATTTTTATCTTTCTTTATCTCTATTTTTTTTTTATCTTTTCTTTATCTCCACAGAATAATAATCACGATAATAATAAGCATAATAATAATAATAATAATAATAATAATAATAATGATACAATAATTATTATAATAATAATCATAATAAAAACAACAATATTAATATTATTAATAATGATAATAATAATAATAATAATAATAATAATAATAATAATAATAATAATAATAAAAATAATAATAATAATAATATTAATAATAATAACAATAATTATAATAATAATGCATTTGTCTATATCGTATCTTTTTTCCTTTTCAAGTGTGGCTCCAATGGAGCCGGGTATTATTTTATACTGGCAGCAGTATACTGGCCGCCTGTTTACTTGGAGGAGGTATACTTGGTAACAGCCTTGGTGCCTTCAGAAACAGCGTGTTTTGCCAGTTCACCAGGCAGAAGAAGACGGACAGCGGTCTGGATTTCCCGGCTGGTGATGGTGGAGCGCTTGTTATAGTGTGCCAGGCGGGATGCCTCGGCAGCGATGCGCTCGAAAATGTCATTCACGAACGAGTTCATGATTGACATGGCCTTGGAGGACACGCCAGTGTCTGGGTGGACTTGCTTGAGCACCTTGTAGATGTAGATGGAGTAGCTCTCCTTCCTCCTGCGCTTCTTCTTCTTGTCGCCCTTGGCAATGGCCTTCTGTGCCTTGCCAGCTTTCTTGGCAGCCTTTCCTGATGCTTTGGGAGGCATAGTGTCGCCGTACTGCTGTGAGAACGAGTGTGCGTTTTCAAGTTTCAAGTTTCAAGTTTTTATTTAGAAAAAGGGGGGTGTTACAAGAAGGGGCAGTGTGTGTACCAAGACTGGTACACAGGGAAGAAAAAGTGAGGAGAAATAGAAGTACAGTGGGAGAAAAAAAGTTGCCGGGCGGTCAGGCTTGCTACTGTAAAGTAATGAGTGTCACAGGGCAGTACAAGAGCGATTTGTAGGGTGGAAACCGGAGTCCCCGGAGGAAAACCACCCGCACTGCTGTGAGATAGAATAGAGTGGGGGAGGGTTACATATAATATTTACATAACATTTACAAGTACGTTGCAATGACATAAAATATTTACAGAACATGAGTTCTTGGTGGAAACCTGAGTTAGCAGGTGAGTCGTAAAGGGCAACTAGAAGACACACATAAAGTAGATTGTTTGGAGAAGGCGGTGCAAGAAGAGGATGGTAAGAGAGATGCACTAGCTTAAGAGAGGTGAAGTTAGGGGGACGAAGGTAGAAGGGAGGAAACATCGAGAGGAGGAAAAAAGAATGCAGAGGGACACAGTAGAACCGTTAAAGAGTACATAATGCTTAAGAAGAAATAAGACACGAGGGAGCAAAAATTGTCACAATAGCTTGTACAAAATAAACATGAGAGTCAAATGCAGAGGGACACAGTAGAAACGTTAAGGAGTACATAATGCTTAAGAAGAAATAAGACACGAGGGAGCAAAAATCGTCACAATATCACGTACAAAATAAACATGAGAGTCACAGAACACGCGTGGATGTTCACTGTGCACTGTAACGATACACTCGATTATTTCGGGAGTCCTGCGACGGGGGAGAGGGTGGTGGGCAGGTGTCTTGGGCGCGGGTCGATGTCGGAGGTTCTAGGAGTCGCTGTCGGTGGTTCGGGGGGGAGTTCAAAGGGGAGGCCTTCGGCGACGCCTGCGGCGCCGTCAGCCCCAGCCAACCCCTCAGCTGTGCGTTTCCCGAACTCGGTCCCGCTGCCGGGGGCTGAGCAGGCTACCCCGGAGGACGATTACCCCTCGCCAGGACGTCGGCCGGTCCCTCGGCGACTCGGGGCGCGGGGGGGCGAGGGGAAGTTCGCGATGCTGGAACCACCACTGGGTATGCCGTCGGTGTCGCCGGGGGCGTCATCAGGCCTGGCAGATCTCTTAGTGGCTAGCTGCAGTCCACCACTGTCGTCACGGTACCTCTACTCTCAGAAGGAGAAGGACAGATGCTCGCTCTCTCTCAGTCAGCAGTCGGTGATGATAATGGCGTGATCTGCGGACAAATTATCTAGCAGTAAAAGAGTGCTTGGGGGGAGAGTGACTAATTTCTAGTAGTGATACAGGTAGATTGTGAATTTAATAGGGGAATGAGTTACGGAAATATAACATTCACCTGTATCGGGGTTCGGGAGGCGGGTCTTGCACTCGGCGAAGACTCCTGGGGAACCCGGCGTGTTCCCGGGGTAGAGCCTCGTCGTGCTGTGTCCTCAGCGCCTGGAACTGATCCCATTCCTTGGCATCCATCTGTTCCCAAACCCTGGCGGCCATATCGTGAAGGCGGACGTTCAGGGCTGGGAGGGATGCGGCTTCGTGAAGAGCAGCCGAGGTGACAAAGTCGTCCCATCTGGTGCCGAAGGCGAACCTCAGGGCGTTGTTCTGGACCCGCTGAAGCTTGCTGATGGCTGTTTTAGAGAGAGCATGCAAGGGAATAGGTTGATAAGTTAGAATGGGCAAAATCAAAGCCTTTATTAGGTGGAGCTTGAGACCAGTGGTCAGATCCCTGAAGCGGTACAGCCTGGTGAGGGCCGACTTCGCTTTTGCCACTCTCTGGGACACGTGTGAAGTGTACCCAGTTGTGGATATGGAGAGCCCCAGGAGGGTGCCCCTGGGGCTAAACTCAACCTCATCCCCATCCACTAGCAGTGGGGCGGGGGTCTTTGTGGCGAGGGGGACGACCTTAAACTTGGCCAGGTTTGTCCTGATCCTCCACTCCCTCTCGAAGGCATTGATGCGGGCGATCTCTCTGGCAGTGCGGGCGTTCGTCATCAAGCTGGAGCGACCTGGGTGGAAAATAATCTGGGAGACATCGTCAGCATACAGTAAATTGATACCAGCCTCTGAGGCTGGACAATCGCTGGTATAAATGCTGTACAGGGTGGGCGACAGCACACTGCCCTGCGGAACTCCTGTGGCGAGGGGAAAAGCTGGACCGAGGTGGCCCCCTACCCTCACCCTCGCCGTCCTGTCGTCCAGGAAGTCACAGAGAAGGCGCTCAACCGGTGCAGGCAGCCCCAGGTGAAGGAGCTTGTACTTCAGCCCAAGGTGCCAGACACGGTCAAACGCCTTACTCACGTCCCGCAGCACCAAGTTACAGCGGTACCTATTGGCCTGGTGTATGGCGATGGTCTCGGTTGCCAGAGCGATGGCATGGACAGTGCCCCTGCCGCTCCGGAAACCATACTGCGCTGGGTGTAGATGGTTTCCCGTCTCCAGATAGGTGCGCAGCCGAGCGGAGACAACCCTCTCCAGCAGCTTCCCCGGTACCTCCAGCAGGGAGATGGGGCGGTAGTTCTCCGGACGAGTCGGAGTCTTGCCGGCCTTAGGAATCATCCTCATCTCCGCCTGCTTGAATCCGTCCGGGAAATATCCTGCTGAGAGCGCCGCATTGAAGATTGCCCTTAATCTGGCTAGCGCCGAAGCTGGAAGATAAGAGAGTATAGTCTTGTTTATCTTGCTGCCGCCAGGGCTAGTCGGCTTGCCACATTTGATCGCGGCAGCCATCTCCTGAGCGGAAATAAAACAGTCCAGTGGGGAGGTACCTGTGAGACGGGCAGGATCAGCAGAGTCGAACGGGTAGGTTCTGTACACGGCATGTGCCATGTAATCCAGCACATGGTCATTGTCGTCAAAGTCGTCGTCGTAGTCCTCTCTGTACACACGGTCCCAAATGGACGTGAAAAGGTGTTCTTTTTCCTCGTTCGTGAACTTCTTGTCACCTGTAATGTCTATTAGGTACGCGTCTGGTCCTGTCGTTCTACCTGAGAGACACTTGATTTCTCTCCAAAACTTCCTGGGATCACGGTGGTTGGCAGCTAAGCTTGCCAACTTCCTCCCCCAGTGCGTCCTAGCTTCTGTTTGTCGCGAGTCGTGCAGTATAGCTTTAACATGTCTGTACTGCCTGTACTCATCGTAAGTCCAGCCTCTCTGGCTCGCTCTGTCACGTAGCGCCTGGAATTGAATCCGCAGCAGCTGCGTCGTTCGGGAGGGTCTTGGGGCGGACCTAATTTTGTGGGAGGTCAGGGGTATGTGTCTGTCAGCAGTGGTCTTGACTGTGGTCATCCATGTCTCTAGTGCTGCGTCAATGTCCTCCAGGGTGCCGTAGGTCACGTCTGGTAGGTCTGTCATCTGTAGGGCGTCGTCCTCAGAAAACGCGTCCCAGTTTACTCTTTTATAGTTATACCTCCTGACACTAGGGATGAGGAGCGGGGAGGTGGAAATATCGAGGATAGTAGGTATGTGGTCACTAGTCGTCAGAGGTCCAGGCGTGAAGGAGTAATGAAGAAAATTCACCCTGTTAGTTAGAGCTATGTCAGGAGTTGAGGCAGTCCGAAAATCAAAGTAGGTGGGAAAGAAAGGGCCGATATGGAGTGCAGTCTGTCGTCGAAGATAGTCTACTATGTCTCTCCCTACCTGGTTGGAAGTAGTGTATCCTAAATAGGGATGTCGGGCGTTCAAGTCCCCGACAAGGAAAACAGGTGTCTGTCTGCGGAGGAGTCGGAGGAAGTCAGGATGGGGAAGGTAAGGTCTGCGGGGAGGGAGGTAGCTGGTGGCAATAAGGAGGGGTCCGTCTATTGTTTCAATTTCGATAGCTAACGTCTCCGACAAAAAGTCGCCATGGACTTTGTGTCGTGTGTGAGACTTTATAGCAATTGCCACTCCGTCATTTATTTCGTTACTGACGTTCTGTTGGTATATCCTAAATCCAGGGATCTTAAGTCTAGTCTCGTCGCGCAGTCCGTGGCTGTTGATGAGAACAACGTCAGGGTCAAATTGTCTATATGTGTTAGTAAGGTCAAACTTACGTGTGTCCCAATGGAGTACATTGTGCTGGATTACTCGGAGACGGGGCATTATTCGCGTGTTACAGACAGCCTACCGGGGAGTAAGTCCGCCACAATTTGCCGGGGAGCCTTCTTTGCGCGTTCGTGGTCTTCGGTGGAGTAGATGGTCCAGTCCGTGAGGGAGTCTAGGTTCTCCTTCACGTGGTCTAAGACCGCTTCCTCCGCTCCTGAAGGCCCAGTGTGGCAGAGTACCAGTGCCCCATGACGGAGAGCATGGTTGAACTCCCTCCGGGTGTTGGGGGTCTTCCTCTTATCTGTCTTGGCCATGAAGCCAAACCTGATGACCTCGACGTCGTTTTGCTGGTCGTCCTCGTCCTCAGAGTCCTCTGAGGCTGAGGAGGCAGCGGAAGCGGAGTCTTCTGTGGCGCCTTGGGCGGTGGTGGAAGGTGTGGAGACTGGAGGTGCTGTGGGAGCGGCCAGGGAGGTCGCAAGGGAGACAGCCCTGGCGAAGGCATCCGGAGCTTGAAGAGGTGGCGGTGGAGGAAGCTTCACGTTGGGCAGACCATTCTCGGCAAGACTCGCTGAGAGAGTCTGTTGGAAGCACCCTGGAGAGGCCACATTGGAAAGATGTGCGTGAAGCAAGCACATCAATCCGGTCAGCGACTTGGTGGGGTCGATAGGTCCAAGGTTGGGGGGTTGGGGTGTGGCCGGGAGCGAGGCAGACGTCGTCTGAGCGAATGATACGCCTGGCTTGATGCGAGCCTGGCGCATCGCCTCCTCCTTCTTCTTCAGGGCCTCCTTGCGGGTGGGACACCGCATGGCTCTGGCGCTGTGGTCCCCTCCGCAGTTGAGGCATGATTTTGTTGTGGCAGAACAGTTCCTGAAGGTGTGTTCCCGGCTGCCGCACTCAGAACACCGGACGTAATCCGCTGGGTGGGGGCAGCTCCTGGTGTGGTGTTCTTCCACGGCGTTGCACCTATTACAGGTCAGGAGAGGTGTGTATGTCTCCTGCCGCAACTGGTGCCCTGGCACGTGGATACAAAAAAGGTGCAAGCCTTCTGTCAGAGCCTTCGTGGCCATATCTGCACGCGTGAAGGTTATCTTCATGGTGGGTGAGCGAGGGAACTTGAAAACACCCTCCACGGCGGCCCAATCATGCTGGCTTCCTACTTCGTCGGCGATTTCCTCCGCCGTGTGCTCATATATAAGTTCGTCCAGTCCTGAGCAGATCACCGTGCGCTGTGCTCGGAGCTCAGGGGGCAACAGGGGGGTGAATCCATCACCAGACAGTCGAGCAGGCATGCCATCCTGGAAGATAGCATCGGCGTCCTTGTCTGTGGGTGTGAGAACCACCACAGCGTCACTGGCCGGTATAAGCCTAGTAACCTTGATGGTCGGGGCCAGGAGGGCGAGGAGGCGCCGGCGCACCCCAATGTCTCTGGGGTTGGGGTGTTTTATTCTGACTCGGCCCATGATGCCGGTCAGAGCCTGCGCAGCAGCCGCCTAAAAACGGGCTGGTCACCCATGCCCCGTGGCGAGGATTCCTTACGCCGGGGCACAGCACTGCACACTTGGTGTGCACTAACGCAGCCGGAGCTGCGTAAGAAGCACTGCACTGGGCACACAACACTAATACTTCACCAAGGTCTTGCTGCACAGCACTAACACACACACTGTTGGGGCTAATCCTAGGCACTGGGGGGAGCGGGCGGTCACCCGTCCAGCGCCTGACCGGAGTCGAAGCTTAACCCTGCATACGCACACTCGGGAGAACACTGCACTGGGGGCACACTTCACTTCACTACACAGACACTCGCTCACTTCGCAAACACTTCACTACAGTTTATCCATGCAAAACAATACACCCGCACTGTATGGAATGTCCTGGATGCTGGGGCATTCTATGGAGGGAGCACAACACTGGGGAACACTGTTGGTACACTGGGGAACACTGAAGCGAAAGACCGCTGAAGAGCAAACACTGTGCACTGGAGTTTGAGTCCAGGTCGCTGAAGGAATAAATCCGGAGCACTGGGGGTCGTGGAGTGTTTCTTGGTGGAGGAGGAAGGAAACCTGGATATCAGGGTCGCAGAGGCGCAGCGATGTGCCCAAGTGAAGCCTGAGCACTGCAGAGATGAACCCTGCCTCTCCCGCACTCAGTCACGCACTGAGTCAAGTGGAAGAGATGTGTGTAGTCTTCACTCCACGAGGTCTAGTTGCCTAGTGAGCCGCACAAGGCTGAAAGTGGGGCGGGCGGCCGGTCGCTGATTGGCTGAAAGCAATGCTCTCAGCCGAGTGCGAACAGCAAGAGGACTGGCCGAGGATTGTTCTTGTCCTACGGACAAGAACAGCTGGGCGGACGACAGGAGTGCGGTGCAAGACGTCTGTACTCCACGGCGGCTGAGTGGTCTCTGTGTGCGTTTTCTCAGTTGAAAAGTGGTATATATATTAGCGTGCCTACTCAGGATCAGGAGTCGCCACCTCAGCGAGCGTCCTGATTGGTCCAGACGCGCTCTGGGCCGATCTGATCTCGCGTATATATAGCCGTTTTTCCCAAAATTCACTACTTGCTCGCAGAGCTACCGACGAGGTTAGAGTACTCGCGCTCCTCATTTATCACCAACAACAACAACTACTACTACTACTACTACTACCACAACATCCATTATCATGTCTGGACGCGGCAAGGGAGGAAAGGTGAAGGGAAAGTCAAAGTCCCGTTCCAGTCGTGCTGGACTCCAGTTCCCGGTCGGCAGGATTCATCGCCTTCTAAGGAAAGGCAACTACGCCGAGCGCGTGGGTGCTGGTGCCCCCGTGTACCTTGCGGCAGTTATGGAGTACCTGGCTGCTGAAGTCCTTGAGCTTGCCGGCAATGCCGCCCGTGACAACAAGAAGACTCGCATCATCCCACGTCACCTGCAGCTGGCCATCCGCAACGACAAGGAACTTAACAAGCTCCTCTCCGGAGTCACCATTGCACAGGGTGGCGTGCTGCCCAACATTCAGGCCGTGCTCCTTCCCAAGAAGACTGAGAAGAAGTAAATAAAGGGCCTCCCTCCCCTTCAGCCAATATCACCATCAATCCGGCTCCTCTTCGGAGCCACACGTTCAAACATCTAGAGAGTTGTGTAGACTATACTGGTATATCAATAATAAGCAAGTAGTGTATACTATATTTCTACTAATGTACCTGCTGTGTGTCACAGTGGAGAGTTGATTAGATGTGTTGCCTATTGTGATATGTTGAGCGTCTTTTTCATCTCAATGTATATTTTGTTTTATGAGAAACTGAGAACGATGAGGGGCGTGATCATTGAAATAAGTCAATGATAATAATAATAATAATAATAATAATAATAATAATAATAATAATAATAATAATAATAATAATAATGATAATAATAATAATAATAATAATAATAATAATAATGATAATAATAATAATACTTGGAGAAGACCTGATGAAGTGAGAAAGATGGTTATAATTAATAATGGTTTCTTTTCTTAGCTCAGATAGTGATAGTGAACATGGTTATGAGAAAGTAGTAGTAATAATAGTAGTCTATGGTCCTTCTTTCTTTTCATGTTTGTGGACCTTAAAAAGGTCCGGGAGATGATGTTATTCAATGATGATAATGCAAGCTGAATAGCTGGCACCATCTCAATAATGGAGCGATTTAACCACCAAATCCGTACAGGGTACGGCCCTGACGCTTGAGGGCGTAGACAACGTCCATGGCAGTAACGGTCTTACGCTTGGCGTGCTCGGTATAGGTGACAGCATCCCTGATAACGTTCTCAAGGAACACCTTGAGCACCCCACGAGTCTCCTCGTAGATGAGACCAGAGATGCGCTTGACGCCACCTCGGCGAGCTAGACGACGGATAGCAGGCTTGGTGATTCCCTGGATGTTATCACGCAGAACCTTACGGTGACGCTTGGCGCCTCCCTTTCCAAGACCCTTGCCTCCCTTGCCGCGGCCAGTCATGGTGATGAGAGCTGCTAGTACGACGTCCGAACGGTCTAACAGGAAGCTCACGAATGTGCCTCAAAATAACATAACATAACAAAGAGAGAAAAGATGGGGAGGGAGAAGTGGGGATAGTGGGAAGAATAGGGGGGTGATAAGAAGGGAATTGTAGTAGGAGAAATAGTCACTGGGGCTTGACCCAGGCGCAATTTGAATTAGGAGGGACATCTTTTTTTTATGTTTTTTATTTATTTATTTATTTTTTTTTTTTTAACGTGTTATATTCATTCTAAGATGGCCAGGAAGACAAGGGCTTTATCGGGGAAAGCAGGAGAGTCCTCCACCAACCGAGCAAGCCAAGCCCAACACAGCCACAGCCACGGACGCCGCCCACGCACCCAAATCCCCGGGCCAAACCACGCACAAGTTAGGGGCCAGACTATCCAGAGCCTGCATTATCAGGTTGTGAAAGAGGAGTGAAGGACAGTCAGAGTAAAAAGGGTTTTTTTGTGCTTTTTATTGGTTCAAAGAAGGACAGAGGAAGAATTGCATCCGTATAGCGGAGGGACCTACAGTTTTACGTGGGTTCCGAACCACGGATAGTAGTAGAGTGATTTGGTGATGGCCGGGATATTTATTGTATGATGTAATGTGGTGGGTGAAAAAAGCGGTGTTGGTCCTTTTTTCTTGTGTCCTGTGACTCGTCCTGCAAAAAGGCCACCCTGCTAAAAAAAAAAAAAAAAAAAAAAAAAAAAAAAAAAAAATATATATATATATATATAAATATATATATATATATACATATATACACATACACACACATACATACATATATACATATATACATATACATACATATATACACATATATACATATACACATATACACACATATACATATATATATATATATATATATATATATATATATATATATATATATATATATATATATATATATATATATATATATATATATATAAATATAATATAAAAAATGTCGTGGTGTTATATGCATGGGGAGGGAGAGGATGGTTTGTGATAATGATTGACGTGATGGTAGGATGTGCAATGACAGAGGCTCGAAAAGGCTCCCTCACCGCAACGAGGGGTCAAATCTAATACCATCTGCCTGCACGCGGTAAGTCGCTGGTGGCGGGGGGTGAATGGGGATTCCTGCATGGATGCTTCCAGGGCCCCGCCCCACCATCTCTTGACTACCTTCCTGCCCAGCCCTTGCCGCACCCAACTACCTCTGTGTGGGGGGTGAAGTGGCTTCCACTGAATGGTGTGGTTACCGTCCCCATCATCAGTACTGGCCGCTCCTTAACTACCTCGGGGGGTACCGCTACCGGAACGTCATGCCGACGGCCGGGGGCCCCATTGCCGTGACGTCGCGCGGTATATATTGAGCCAGAGCGGTCGTGCGTGTAGTAAATTACTATTTTCCCTGTTTTTCTCACTTAATTTAACATTATCGGGTCATATGCATAGGTTTTCTGTTTCAGTGTTGACCCTGCAACTGCACATTTATGACTAAATTCACATACACAAGCACAAATGTGAATAAAACTCAATATAAAGGTGGAGGGGTTGC
>NW_026973764.1:300000-329368 GCF_035594125.1 Scylla paramamosain | reverse complement strand
CTTCATTAACTTTTCCACTTCAGCCAGCAACTGATTTTTTTTTCTTTTAGTCAACTTTTAGGAATACTTCAGTCTTCAAATTACACCAGTAAGTAAGATATACACACATAATTTCTTTTTGATTCCTGAACTTTTTTTCATTTAAAATGTGACTGGGGAATCAGTGATTTTATTTGCTTATGAGAGAAATGTACACTTGCACCTACTAGTTCCTTTTTGCCCCCCCTTGTAGCTAGAGTCAAAACCAGTCAGTAACAAGGGGAAGTGTTGCAGGGGTGGAATGAGAGATAAAGGAGTCTGGAGTTGGGGGGGGGAAAGAAGGGGTAGCTTGTTCAAGCAAGCACCCAGTGCTGATTGGCTGTGACTTTGGCTACAAGGGGGGGATGGAACTAGTAGTGCAAGTATACATATAGGTACAGTCTCAGTGAAAAGCTTTACTTTGTGATTCATAAGACTCGCAGTAGTGTCCAGTCATTGCACTGTGAACCTCATGGTGGTATTGTGAACAATTTTCTACTGCCATAGAAGTCAGTTTTAAACTGACATATCTGTCTGAGACCTAATATGTTTATAAGTCAGGGAGTATTTGTACTCATGTTTAATTTTGTAAAATATCACAGGATGAATTTATTTGCTTGTAAGGGAAATGTACCTATAGGTAAAGTCTCGGTATGATTTATAAGACTGCAGTATTGTTGAGTCATTGCAAGTGAAACTTGGGGTGGTACTGTAAACTATTTTCTACTGCTACAGCTGTCAGCTTTAAATTGTTCACCTAAAGATTTGATAGCAGTCAACCATCACATTAAACAATAAAATCTCTAACCATTTCACTGCAAAATTAATTTCTTTACCTGTAGACTTATAGCCTTGGACTCCCAAACCTCTTCTCCTTTAGAACAGTATCCACATTAATTTCTTGACACTTCTTTTATAGTAATCTGTGCAACTACAAATCCACTATATGTGTGATCAATGAACTTTTGTTTCCTCTAAGAAGTCAATTGCTACATCCAACTACAAGGCTCTGACTATAACTATCAGAGCATTTTCAAGGGATCAATTTTGCTGAAACTCTCATATCCCACTTGTATAAATCTGAGATTTTAATTAATTATCAAGTCCTGAATTTTTAGCAACTAAGTTTACCATTGTGCATGTAGTTAAATTAATGCAAAAGCTCTTACATATCCACTTTTTTCATAAGATTTCATTTAAACCAATACTCATGTTTGGCACTACCTATTCTAGGTAATCAGTTAGAATCAATCTGCCTCAGAACCTTACACATAGGCTGCCTGTAATATCACATTTTTTTGCCTCTAACTGTACACAAAATATAGTGACCAATTCCTCTAGTCCTACAGTTGTCTGAGAAAACAGCAGCATATTATATTATGGATGCAGGGACATCAATGAAAACAAACACTGAAATGAGTAACAGAGGAAAAATTGAACTTTTGATGTTGCAGTTATGTGATCCTAAATTAAAGTTCATAACTGATTACCAAATGAGCTTATTTATGGCTAAGGAAATATATGCCATACATTCATTTATCCTTTATCAATTTCAATACCATACCATGCAAATGACATGATAAAAACATCTTACCTTATCAATAAAGTTAACAGTCTGCTTGTTTTGCAATGATTCCACAGTCATCAAAGCATGAAGTTCAGTTATAATTTGGTTTAGTACAACACATCCCTTGCTAAACCCAATGAGAATTATCTCATCAAGGTCCGTCTCTTCAAAGTAATTTTTTAACCAAAGAGGAATATTTGCAGCACAATATTGAGGATCTGAAGTGCCCCATTCATGAGGGTTATTGATACAGGATGACTGTGATGAGTCACAAGATTGGTGAACTGTAGGTATTTCTTCTCTTGTATTTGTATGCAGAGCTTGAGCTTTCCTGAGTGCTTCTGGTATTAGTGTGGCAAGGTGACTCAAGGCTGTTACTCTAGGTTCATGTGTTGGTGCACCAACACTGTTGCTAGACACAAAGTTGTCATAACAGCTGAATGTTTTCCTTTCCATTCTGAAAGTAAGACAACTGATGTAGAAAATCTTAATTAATGCATTGCAAATCACTACAAAATATACATAATTCATAATATACAGTTCATATCTGAACTGAATTTACAAAGTCTCCTCATTACACAGATACAATTTTAGAGGCCACATTGTCCACTAAATATCTCTTTCATAACACAGTAAGCAGAGACTACTAATAGGTCCAAGATACATGCTTGATCAAATCTAAGATTCTAAAAGAAAAACCATTCTTAACCCCTTTTCAGCAGTGTGACAGATGTATGTACTAACACATAAAAAAAAAAATGGTCTATATATGTACAAATGTTGCTGACCTTCAGTCATATGTCTACAGATAGTTTCCATGCTCAACTATCTATATAATTATAATCGTCACAAATTTGAAGATACGTGACATCTGTGTAGAGACTCTCCAGTAAGTTTCAAGATCTATATATATTATGTATTTGTTGCAATCTTGGGCAGTTTCTCTCAATCTGAAGAAGCCTGAGACACCAAATAAAAAAAAAATGTTAATTATTTTGCTAGTAAAAAGAAAACTAATTTTTTATATTTTTTTATCTATCTATTTATCTATCTATCTATCTATCTATCTATCTATCTATCTATAAATAGATAGATAGATAGATACAGAGGAACCTTAGTTCTTAAACTTAATTAATTCTTGAATAGCATTTAAAATCTGAAATATTCATAAACTGAAACCATTTTCCCCATAGGAATCAACATAAACTAGATTAATCCATTCCCAGACATAAGATGATTGCTTTTATTGAACTTTTACAATAGTACTTTGTGCACAAAATCATACAGGGAAGTCATGTTATATGAGGGTTTGATATATGAGAAACCAGTGATACACGACATGTAAATTTGGGACTGTTTTTATTATGTGAGCCCAAAAATGTGATGATTTAAGAATCAGTTTGGGGTGAGTAAAGTGATGAAGGCCAGGTGGGAGACTTCTACCTCAGTTATCCCAACAAATGGAGTTCCTGCCATTTTCTCTCAAGTCTCAGAAGGAGAGAGGGGACTGCTCTGCTGAGGAATGGTGGCAATGGTTGCCACTCCCCTGACACTTGATACATCTGTTATGCAGCACAGATGAGTGTTATGCTTATTTTATGTTTTCATTTACAACTAAATAAATAAAAGTATTGCATAGCTTGTTGAGAACTGAACTATGGTACAGCAACCAAAGCAATGATGAGTTAAAAATTTTGTTCATAAACTGATTTGTTTGAAAAAGGAGTTGTTGAATAACTGAGGTTCCACATTGTGTGTATTTATCTAGTTGTATTTACCTAGTTGTATAGTACAGGGTCTGAGCCAAAGCTCAATTAGTCCTGTCTCCATACCCGAATTTGTCCAATTTCTCTTTAAACATGTGCACACTCTTTGCCGCAACCACCTCTTCTTTTAAGTTATTCCATATTTCAACCGTTCGATGCGGAAAGCTGTATTTCTTAATATCTCCCAAACAATGACTCTTCTTTAATTTCTTCATATGTCCCCTTGTACGTCTATCTCCTTCCTCCACTTTTACAACTAGGCCATCTCTGTCTATCTTCTCCATGCCATTTACTAATTTGAACATTGTTATCAGGTCTCCTCTTTCCCTTCTTTCTTGCAGTGTTGGTAATCCAATTTCTTCCAGTCTTTCCTCGTAACTTAGGTCTTCCAATTGAGGTATCATTTTCATAGCTGTTCTTTGTATTCTTTCCAATTTCCTTATATCTTTCTTCTTGTGTGGAGACCATACCACTGCTGCGTATTCCAGTTTGGGGCGTATCATGTGTGTTATGATTTTCTTCATCATTTCTTTGTCTAGGTAATTAAATGCCACCCTGATATTTGCTAGCAAATTATATGTAGAGCAAAATATTCCATTGATGTGTTTTTCTGGTGAAAGCGTGTCTTGAATTATTACTCCCAAATCTTTTTCTTCTTTGCTCTTTGGTATTGTGATTCCTCCCATCTTATACTCCCATGAAGGTCTCCTTTTACTTCTTCCCATCTCCATTACATGGCACTTCTTTATATTGAATTCTAATTTCCATTGTTTACTCCATTCATAAATTCTATCAATATCCCTCTGTAGTTCCTCACAATCCTCTTGGTTCTTTATTACTTTCATCAAATTTGCATCATCTGCAAACATGTTAATGTAGCTATTTAAACCCACCGTCATATCATTTATATAGACTTGAAACATTATAGGTGCCAACACAGACCCTTGTGGTACTCCGCTTGTTACTTCGCACCAACTTGATTTATTATCTCTGATTACTGTACTCATTTCCCTACCTTGGAGATAATCCTTCATCCACTTAAGTATTTTTCCTTTTAGCCCTCCTCGATGTTCCAGTTTCCATATGAGACTTTTATGTGGAACTGTATCAAAAGCTTTTTTCAGATCTAAATAGACTGCATCCACCCAACCATCTCTCTCTTGTAGTTTATCTATTACTCTTGTATAAAAGCTCAGTAAGTTTGTTACGCAAGATCTCGCTTTCCTGAAACTGAATTGTTTTTCTGTTATTATATTTTCTTGTTCAAGATATTGCACCCATCTGTTTTTAATGACTATTTCACAGAGTTTACTTACAATACTCGTGAGTGAGACTGGTCTGTAATTCAGTGGTTCCATTTTATTACCTCCTTTGTATAACGGTACTATATTTGCTCTCTTCCATTCCTTTGGTACTTTTCCCTCCTTCAAAGAACTGTTAATTATCTCCCATATTGGTTCTTCCAATTCCTCTCTACATTCTTTCAATATCCATCCATTTACTTCGTCTGGTCCCATCGCCTTCCTAGTATCTAGCTCTTCCAGTAGTCTTTTAATTTCTTTTCTTTCCACTTGTATGTTTGCTATTCCTTTTTGTTGTTCCTCATCTCCCAGTGATGCAAAGACAGTTTCTCTTGTAAATACAGACTTAAAGCTTTTATTCAGTACCTCAGCCATCTCTTGTGTGGTTTCATAAATTTCTCCATTTTTCTTCAGCTTTGTAATGGTATCTCTATGCTTTATTTTTCCATTTACATATCTATAGAAAAGTTTGGGTTCTTCTTTACACTTTCCAACTACATCTCTTTCAAAATTTCTTTCTTCTTCTCTTCTTATTTTAACATAATCATTTCTAGCTGTCCTGTATTCTTCTCTATTCATCTCATTCCATTGTTTCTTCATTTTTTCCCATGCCCTCTCCTTCTTCTTTTTTGCCTCTGCACACTTTGCATTAAACCATACTTTCTTATTTTCTTTTACCTTATATCTTGGCACATATCTTTCAACACCTCTAAACTTGCTTAAAAACACTTCATATTTTTTCTGCACCTCCATACCTCTTAATAAATTATTCCAATCAAGCTCTCCGTAGAATTTCTTTAACCCTGTAAAGTCTGCCTTAGCATAATTTTTTCTCTCATTTTTATATTCCTCATTGAATTTTGGCACTTCTTCTTTGATCTCTATCTCCATCTTCACATGATCACTTTTTCCCACTGGACACAAATATTCTATACTTGGTTCATTTTCTGGGTTTTTTGTAAAAACCAAGTCTAGTAGTGATGGTTCATCTTCCCCTCTGTACCTAGTATTTTCTTTCACCCATTGATCCATCATGTTTACCATCATAGTCTGTAAAAATTCTTCACTCCATGTACTGGCAATCCCTGTCACCTCCATCTTCCCCCAGTTTATCTCTTTACTATTAAAATCTCCTACTAGTAGCACCTTGTTTCTTATCTTTAGCATGTCATCTATACTTTTTATGAACTCGCTTTGCATGTGCTTATAATCATCAGTCCCCCAAGTGTTGGTCTTTGGAGGCATGTATGCAACAATAATTTTTCTGCTTTCTTGTCCTTGGATCTTGATCTCCACACTCAATGTTTCTGACCTCCCTTCACCATATTCCACTGTTTCTATCAAGATGTTTTTTCTTACTAGAATCATCACTCCTCCTCCCTTATTCTTTCTGTCTCTTCTCCATGTGTTATATCCTTCTTCTTCAAATTCAACATTAATCTCCCTTGTTAGTTTTGTTTCCGTAATGCATGCCACTTCTGGTTTCTTTTCATGTAAATAATCTCTTTGTTCCCTTAGGCTGGGCACTAATCCATCTATGTTTGTATACATAACTTTAATTGTGTGTGTGTGTGTGTGTGTGTGTGTGTGTGTGTGTGTGTGCTGCTACAATCTAGTGCAGCCACATGAGAGTAATTGTTTTTTATATAGACACACTGATAAGTAGTCCCACTTTCAAAATGTCTATATATAGATCCTCTGTTGGGAAAGGGGTTAATCCTTTGCAAAAAAAAAAAAAAAAAAACTGCAGTTGCAGGGGCAGGAAGTTTACAATACCACTGTTTCTTTGTAAATGCTAATCTTTTACTGGTCGACCATCACTAATCTAGTTGCATTATTAATTTGGACAATATGTTAGCAAGAGGTGGGTGATGTTACGGTATAGTGGAGTAAATTTAAGAAAGGCGTAATGAAGAGTGTATAGAAGGTGTGTGGTATGAGACAGTAGGGAGACAAAGTGAGAAAGGAAAGTGCATGGTGGTGTAAAAAGGTTAAGGTGGCTGCAGAGGAAACAAGGAAGGTATTTGAGGTATGGTTACAAAAGAAAGACGGAATATAATGTGAGAGGTACAGTGAAAGCAGAAGACAAACAAAAAGAACTGTGGATGATGCTAAAGGGAGGGCTCATGAAAGATGCGAGAGAGAATATTCAAGAAAATAAGAAAACGTTCTGGAAAAAGGTGAAGAGAACTAGGAAAGGACCATCTGGTAATGAGGAACAGGTGAAAGCAGAGGATGGCAGGATGTTGGTTGGACAGGATGAGGTAGGAAGGAGGTGGGGAAGAGTATTTTGTGAAACTGGTGAATGTGGAGAAGAGAAAGACTGAGATTTGGGTACTTGAGAGGGATACTAGAGTTAATGTACTAAGGGTTAAATGAGGCAAATACATCAAAGAAAGAGGTGCAGACAACAGTATATTGGAAAAACAACAGGTCTCGATGGATGTGCAGTAGTGTTTTGAAGGCAGGTAGGGTCAGTGTCATAGAGTAAGTTAGTTAGGTAGATTGTTAAATGTATGTTTTCTGATTAGCATGGTACCGTTGGAGTGGACAGGTATATGTGTAGTTCCACTGTATAAGGAAAAGGGGATGGGCTTGAATGCTCTAATTACAGAGGTGTCAAACCATTGAGTATAGTAGGAAAGGTGTATAGTAAAGTATTGAAGAAGAGAATCGGAGAAGGTACAGATGAAGCAACATGGGATGTATACTCGTAAGTAGGCTTTAGCTAGTAGGAGAGGGATGGAGTATGTAGATCAGGTGCCTGCTGTAAGACATCTAAAAAAGTAAAGAATTATGGGTTTTTATGGATCTAGAGAAGGCATATGACAGAATTGATAGGGAAGAAATGTAGGATGTCTAGAAGTTGTATGGTGTAGGTAGTAGATTGTTAAAAGGGGTGAAATATTTTCATGAGAACAGTAGAATATGTGTAAGGATAGAAAACAGCACAAGTGAATGGTTTCTGGTCAAGGTGGGCTCACACCAGGGATGTGTAACATCACTATGGCTGTTTAACATCTATATGGATGATGTGGTGAGAAAACTTAATGCTACAATGTTGGATAGAGGATTGGGTCTGGTAACAGCAGAGAGTGAAGAATGGAGTGTGAATCATTTGCTGTTTGCAGATGACACAGCATTGGTGGCAGATACAAAGAATTTAACTAAGCTGGTAGAGATGTTTGGAGGGCTGTGTAAAAGGAAACTGAAGGTTAATGTAGGAAAGAGTAAAGTGATGAGGTACACCAGGCAGGCAGATAGTAAGATGAATGTAAGACTGAATGGTGAGGAGCTAGAGGAGATACATAGTTTCAAATATCTTGGATCTACAGTAATGGTGGATGGAGGAGTTAAGACAGAGGTTAGAGCTAAGGTGAAGGAAACAGGAAAAGTGTCAGGAGGTATCAATAGACTGTTTAAGAGTAAAGCATTTTGAATGAATATAAAGAGAGCATTATATGATGGGATAAGAGTGCCTACTGTGCTGTATGGTGTTGAGACTTGCAGTATGGGAGTATTATACAGTAAAATCCCTCTCATCCGGCACAAGTATCCGGCACATTTTTCCCCGAGCCTTAAAATCAATAAAAAATCAATGTGTACTCATAAAATCGATTAAAATTCCCAAGCGAGGCATGCTTTGTCCCCTCGCCACCAGAGCGCACTGCTTTGCACCACCCATGGCCCACTGCACTGTGTTTACTCAGTGACTCAGTCCTGCGTGTGCGCTGTTTATCGCCTGACGCCTTCATCATGCCTAAAGTTGTAGAAAAGAGGAAGCGTGTTGTGCTTACACTTAAGCAGCTAATCAGATCAGCTGCTGATTAAGATCAGCTGATCTTTGTTATGGTAAGATGCGTGAGTGTAGGGTGGTGATTGTGGATATAATTTCACTTCTATTCAAGTATCCAGCAATATTCAAGTATCCGGCATGTCAGCAGTCCCATTGATGCCGGATAAGAGATTGAATATAATGGAGATGAGACATCTAATGAGTATGTGTTGAGTAATTTGGATGGACAGAGTCAGAAATGAGGTATGTGTGGTGAGAAGGTCTGGACATGTTAAGAAAATCAAAGATGATTGGCTGGTGAAGAAGAGAGTAAGATCATGTGTGAGAGATGTGTGCGGTGGTTTGAGCCACACATTTTCATTTGAACCAGTCACAGCAACAACACCAATCTTCTGTTGCAGGTTTGACATGTAACTCTTGAACAGAAATGAGGATATAAAAGGAGTGACTGATGGAGCAGCTGGCAGACTATCAGCCTGGGGCTGGACGTAAACCATTCTTACGGAACTCCTTTTGCCAATGCCACACCATATCACAGGGACATCACAACGTTGCTACACCTTGTTCCCACACTACTATGGTATTGGAACATACACTACCAGGCCTGTGCACCAATGCAGCATATAGTGGGTCTAACACTACACACTCTGGTTGGCCCAGAGCCTTGTCCCCACAGTGCTTCTTCACATCAATGCATTGTTGCGCTACAACAACTGGCCAGGAACATAGGTGACGTTCTGCAGTCCCTAAGAGGAACAACATTGCGTACAGGAGGGCATGATTACTACGCTGCCCTGTTTACCTGGTGCTTCGCCCTGCCTTGTGACCTTGTAACTATACCACATTCTATATATGGTGATAGGATCAATATTGGGTGCACTGTAAAGTATGCACCAAGTGGTGCCTTCAAAGTGTCCTATGCCATAGTTAGTCACTACATGTGAACTTGAGAGGTAGGCCACATAAAAGATGGATAGATAGTGTAGAGGAGGCCTTATAGAAAAGAGAGATAACAGTGGAGCATAGCAGAAAGACTATGCATGACAGAACTGATATGAGAGTAGCTGTGAGCATGTGAGAAATGACGCAGCCCTGCAACCTCTAAGAGAGGTGTCACATATCGATGATCTCACATAGGTGTACCACAAAGCTTTAGTTTCCAAACTGTCCTCCTGTGGTTTCTATTCTTCTCTCTTTAACTTCAGGTTTCCTTTCTGACCATTCTATTGCTGCTATGATAGATGTTCACTGTTCTTCTCCAAAGTCTATTAACAGTGGTACTCCTTAGGGTTCAGTCCAGTCACACACTCTCTTCCTATTGTTCATTAATTATCTACTAAGCCAAACTTCTTGCCCTATCTGGTCCTGTGCTGATGATACCACTCTGCATTTTTCCATGTCTTTTCAATGGATGTTCAACCCTTCAGGAATGAAACAGCTTATGCAGGGAAGCCACAGAATGCCTGACTTCTGATCTCTCTAAAATATCTGATTGGAGCAGAGCAAACTTAAGGTACCTACCTTCCATTTACCATGATCCATTTCATATCACTGATCTGGCTGCATGTCTCATATTCAATTTACATCTTGATCTGGATTTACCCTGATCTGAGTGATCCAGATCATAATCTGGGTGATCTGTGTCCGGAGGTGGGTTACTGCAGGCAACACATGCTGAAGCTGCTGGCGGCAGCCATATTAGCATCTGAGCAGTCTCTACTGAGGACTTATTTAGGGGAATACACAGCAAGAAAATGGCTAATATGTCTGAGGAACAAAGTGGATGATAATGAATCAATGCAGAATCCTACTGTGGGCACAGAATGTGAATAGTGGTGGTGACAGATGTCAGAAACAAGGGAGATATTACAAGTCACACCAAGCCTTGGTTTAATAGCTTTTGATTATAATTACATGGCCCTTACTGCCTCTTAACAACAACTAAATGATGAGGCTAAGGAAGATGATACTTGTTCAGTGAAAAATAATACATCTTTACTTTGGATGTGCCTCAGTAATGGTGTCAGTAATGTCAGCATGCGGGCCAGCCTAGCCTCACCTTAAGTCTGAATATTTTCTCATTTTACCATTCTGCACTTCACCACAACAAGTACTTTCAGTATGTTGTGTGTGAAAAGAGCCTTGTGCAAAACTATATTATACAATATTCATGGCCAGGCATGGAACCCAGTCTTGTGCTGCCTGGGTAGGCATGTGCTTGGGACTCAGTCCAACTCCTCAGGAAATGTACAGTAGGCTGTAGTCCTCATTAACACTTCCTTTGAGCATGGTGGCGAACATCAACAGTTTGCTGCTTGTGACAGCTGGGCAGACATGCTTGTGTTGTTATTGTTTTGATCAATAATGGTTGCGAGTGTTCTTTTTACCCAGACTGAATCCAGATCAGATGCAGATCCAGGTCAATGATCTAGAGCTGATCATTGTTGTAAACAGAAGATGCCTTTAATATTGCTCAAAATATTTAATATTTAATATTAATATTTAATATTGCTCAAAATTTAATATTGCCTCAAAAACTCAATTTTTCCATCTGTCAACTTGACACAATCTTCCAGATACCTATCCCCTCTTCTTCAATAACAGTAAACTGTCCCTATCTTCTATATTGGACATCCATGGTCTATTCCTTTACTAATAATCTAAACTGAAAACTTCACATCTCATCTCTAGCTAAGACAGCTTCTATGATGTCAGGCATTCTGAGTAATTTCTGTCAGTTTTTTCTCACCACCTGCCATGCTGCTAACACTGTAGAGGGACCTTATCCATCTATGCATGAAGTAATGCTTCCCATGTATGGGTTACCACTCACACTGCTCCTCTAGACAGGGTGGAATCAAAAGCATTTTGTCTTATCAACTCCTCTTCTCTAACTTACTGTCTTTAACCTTTCTCTCTTTACCACAATATTGCATCTCATGCTATCTTCTACCACCATTTTCATGCTAACTTCTCTCCTAATGCTGCTAACTCCATACCTCCTCTCCTCCTGTAGCTTTGCTGTACAAGACTTTCTTGTTTCTCTCATCCCAGTATTCTCAGTCATTTATACCTTTTCCTGGTAAACTCTGGAACTTCCTGCCTACTTCCATATTTCCTCCTTCCAATGACTTAAACTCTTTCAAGATGGAAGTTTCAATTTTGAATGATCCTTTTGACCTTTCTCATAGTACTGGCACTCTTGGTGGGCTTATTTATTTATTTATTCTTTTGCTGTTTTCTGCCCTTAGCAAGTGTCCCACTTACATAAAAAAAAGGGTGTGGAGGGGGTGGAGGGGCTAGGAGAAAGTGCTTGTCATGAAAGAGCTAAACTACCCAAGCTGCAAGACTGATCCCTGTAAAATGAGGGCAGGAGAACTTTTCTTTGTTGAAGGACCAAGAAACTAAGAGAATGGTGTGAATAAGTGTGAATGTGAAAGATGTGTGCCTTGTCTTTCACATCACACCCTTTCTGGGGAAGACAGCCTTGGTATTTTTTTTTTTTTTATGTAGGAGGGACACTAGCCAAGGGTAACAAAAAAGCCCACTGAGATGCCAGTCCCAGAAAAGGGAGTAGTAAAAAATTGAGTCAAAAATTGAAGGATAAGAGTCTTGAAACCTCCCTCTTGAAGGAATCCAAGTCATAGGAAGGTGGAAATACAGAAGCAGGCAGGGAATTCCAGAGTTTACCAGAGAAAGGGATGAATGATTGAGAATACTGATTAACTTTTGCATTAGAGAGATGGACAGGATAGGGGTGAGAGAAAGAACAGTCTTGTGCAGCGACACCGTGGGAGGAGGGGAGGCGTACAGTTACCAAGGTCAGAAGAGCAGTTAGCATGAAAATAGCGTTAGAAGACAGCTTGAGATGCAACATTCTGGCAATGAGAGAGAGGCTGAAGACATTCAGTTAGAGGAGAGGAGTTGACGAGATGAAAAGCTTTTGATTCCACTCTGTCTAGAAGAGCGGTACGAGTAGAACGCCCCCCCCAGACATGTGAAGCATACTCCATACATGGACGGATAAGGCCCTTGTTCAGAGTTAGCAGCTGGAGGGGTGAGAAAAACTGGCATAGATGTCTCAGAATGCCTAATTTCATAGAAGCTGTTTTAGCTAGAGATGAGATGTGAAGTTTCCAGTTCAGATTATAAGTAAAGGACAGACCAAGGATGTTCAGTGTAGAAGAGGGGGACAGTTGAGTGTTATTGAAGAAGAGGGGATAGTTGTCTGGAAGGTTGTGTTGAGTTGAAAGATGGAGGAATTGAGTTTTTGAGGCACTGAACAATACCAAGTTTGCTCTGCCCAATCAGAAATTTTAGAAAGATCAGAAGTCAATCATTCTGTGGTTTCCCTGCGTGAAATGTTTACCTCCTGAAGGGTTGGACATCTATGAAAAGATGTGGAAAAGTGCAGGGTGGTATCATCAGTGTAGGAGTGGATAGGACAAGAAGTTTGGTTTAGAAGGTCACTGATGAATAATAAGAAAAGGACAGGACAGAACGTCTATGAACATCTGTTGGACGTCTATGAAAAGACATGGAAAAGTGCAGGGTGGTATCATCAGCGTAGGAGTGGATAGGACAAGAAGTTTGATGAATAATAGGAAGAGAGTGGGTGACAGGACAGAACCCTGAGGAACACCACTATTAATAGATTTAGGAGAAAAACAGTGATCGTCTACCACAGCAGCAATAGAACGGTCAGAAAGGAAACTTGAGATGAAGTTACAGAGAGAAGGATAGAAGCTGTAGGAGGGTAGTTTGGAAATCAAAGCTTTTGATATATCCAAGGCAACAGCAAATGTTTCACCAAAATCTCTAAAAGAGGATGATCAAGACTCAGTAAGGAAAGCCAGAAGATCACCAGTAGAGCAGCCTTGATGGAACCCATACTGGCGATCAGATAGAAGGTTGTGAAGTGATAGATGTTTAAGAATCTTCCTGTTGAGGATAGATTAAAAAACTTTAGATAAGCAGGAAATTAAAGCAATAGGACAGTAGTTTGAGGGATTAGAATGGTCACCCTTTTTAGGAACAGGCTGAATGTAGACAAACTTCCAGCAAGAAGGAAAGGTAGATGTTGACAGACAGAGCTGAAAGAGTTTGACTAACCAAGGTGCAAGCATGGAGGCACAGTTTTGGAGAACAATATGAGGGACCCCATCGGGTCCAGAAGCCCTCTGAGGGTTTAGGCCAGTGAGGACATGGAAAACATCCTTGTGAAGAATTTTAATAGGTAGCATGAAGTAGTCAGAGGATGGAGGAGAGGGAGGAACAAGCCCAGAATCGTCCAAGGTAGAGTTTTTAGCAAAGGTTTAAGTGAAAAGTTCAGCTTTAGAAATAGATGTGATAGCAGTGGTGCCATCTGGTTGAAATAAAGGAGGGAAAGAAGAAAAAGAAGAAGCAATGTTATTGGAGATATTTTTGGTTAGAAGCCAGAAGTCACGAGGGGAGTTAGATCTTGAAAGATTTTGACACTTTCTGTTAATGAAGGAGTTTTTGGGTAGTTGGAGAACAGACTTAGTATGGTTCCGGGCAGAAATATAAAGTAAGTGAGATTCTGGTGATGGAAGGCTTAAGTACCTTCTGTGGGCCACCTCTCTATCATGTACAGCACGAGAACAAGCTGTGTTAAGCCAAGGTTTGGAAGGTTTAGGTTGAGAAAAAGAGTGAGGAATATACGCCTCCATGCCAGACACTATGTGCTCGGCACACAAAGATGGGTCTCTGACACAGAAGCAGTAGTCATTCCAAGGAAACTCAGCAAAATACCTCCTTAGGTCCCCCCCAACTAGCAGAGGCAAAACACCAGAGGCACCTTTGCTTAGGGAGATCCTGAGGAGAGATTGAACGATAGGACAAGATACAGATCAGAGGAGCCCAACAGAGAAGAGAGGGTGACAGCATAAGCAGAAGGATTAGAGGTCAGAAAAAGGTCAAGAATGTTGGGCGTATCTCCAAGACGGTCAGGAATATGAGTAGGGTGTTGCAACAATTGCTCTAGGTCGTGGAGGATAGCAAAGTTGAAGGCTAGTTCACCAGGATGGTCAGTGAAGGGAGAGGAAAGCAAAAGCTGGTGGTGAACATTGAAGTCTCCAAGAATGGAGATCTCTGCAAAAGGGAAGAGAGTCAGAATGTGCTCTGCTTTAGAAGTTAAGTAGTCAAAGAATTTCCTCTAGTCAGAGGAGTTAGGTGAAAAGTATACAGCACAGATAAATTTAGTTTGAGAGTGACTCTGTAGTCGTAGGCAGAGGGTGGAAAACTCGGAAGATTCAAGAGCATGGACACGAGAGCAGATTAAGTCGTTGTGCACATAAACGCAACATCCAGCTTTGGATCGAAAATGAGGATAGAGAACGTAGGAGGGAACAGAAAAGGGGCTGCTATCAGTTGCCTCTGACACTTGAGTTTCAGTGAGGGGAACAGAAAAGGGGTTACTGTCAGTTGCCTCAGACACCTGAGTTTCAGTGAGGAAAAGAAGATGAGGTTTAGAAGAGGAGAGGTGGTGTTCTACAGACTGAAAATTAGATCTTAGACCATGAATGCTGTAGAAGTTAATGAAGAAAAAGTTGAGCGGGGTGTCAAAACACTTAGGGTCATCTTCAGAAGGGCAGTCCAACCTGGGGACATTTGTGGTCCCCTCCCCAGATGGGGACTCTGAGGCTGGTGTAGGAGTTGCCATACGTATGTATGTATGATGTAGGATTCAGCACTGCTCTAGGTGATGGTACTAGTAGTAGTAGTAGTAGTAGTAGTAGTAGTAGTAGTAGAAGTAGGCAAAATTAGTAAAATAAGTCACCCAGCCATTAACAGATAGTGTATTGTAGTAATTAAAGAAATATAGCAATTGGGATGATAAAATTTGGAGACAACACTATTATCTTGGTTTATTTATAAACTGGCAAATGGTAGTCAACAGACTATTGTTCACCACCTTCACCACCTTGCAGTTGTTCTACATACACTAATCACCAGGGCATATCTTGATTTGTATGTCAGATGAATGTAGGGGTGACAAATCACTTTTAATCATGTTGTGTGAATGGGTGCATTAGAATAATCAGTCAGTTGCAGTTCTTGGTAAGGGAATAGATTGTGGAAAGGAAGTTTTACAGTATTTTCTCACCTGGATCAGATAAAGTAATTTTCATACACATTCTTTGTTAATACTCTCACACTAAACTTTTCATTAAAATTATTTTTCTTTTTAAATAATATTTTCATTATTAATTGTGGAATATAAGGATAAGATGAAGCAAACCACTTGTAATCCATATTCATTACTATTCCAGCATCCTACAAATCCATACGATATTTGGTTAGTGATGGTTGACCTGTGCTTAATTCAAATTTATAAAAACAAGAAATCATAATTGAATTCATAGTAAAAAAAAAAAAATAATAATAATAATAATAAATAAATAAAATACTTCATATAATTCTGAATTTACCTAAAGATGATAAATATCACAACATAGTACAATAAATACATTAATGAAATGGAAATAAAGCTTTAACAAAATGAAGCTTAGAGCAAAATATAACACTCATCAATTAGTAAGTAAAATTTCCTACTGGAATTGAGTCATGCCACAGTGACATAAATTACCTGCTGGGTTTGATAACTAACACATGATGAGCAGGAAACTTTGAGGCCAAGATTGTTGCTGTGCTGGTAAGGGACCAATCCACATAGTGCTTGTGATCACGGTGTGCCGCCATGACCTCAGGGTAATCCTGCCAAGTCATCTGTCACTACCATTCATAGGATCTTAAAATTATATAATGATTAACACCTAACTATAAAAACTCATAAATTCTAGAGGATGAGTTACCAAGTTCATTGTTAAGTTAGAAATATTTATTCTTCTGGTGAAATTTATCAAGTCTCCCACTTGTTAAGAGAGAGAGAGAGAGAGAGAGAGAGAGAGAGAGAGAGAGAGAGAGAGAGAGAGAGAGAGAGAGAGAGAGAGAGAGAGAGAGATCATGTAGAGAAACCAAGGCAACAAGCATTTATAACAGGTTCATGTTCATTTTGGTGTTGACAGATTCAGCTTCAATTGTCAATTACTTTTGAAGCACATTTTCAACATGACAATCTTGTGCAGTGGCAGTATTATAACTAATACAGTTTATCATTACTGCTGTGAAAAGACCAATAGCTTTGTTTGGGAAAAGGCTGGCAACAGGCTTACTTTTCTATGGGAAAGTAGGGCAACTGCAACTGTCAGTAGTGTTTTATTCTTTACATTATTTTCATTCTTTAGAACTATTTTTAACTTATTTTTAGTTTTCTTGTTTTTTTATTTATCTTTGTATTTAGACAGTCAGAGTGCCTGTGTCTCTCCAGGAAGAGCACTGCACTAGCCCTGCCAGTTGCAGTGGACCTTTCGTGGGGAAGGACAGCATGGCTATGATTGGGGAAGGGGCTCTAAGTTTGCCCAAGAGAAGGATAGAAGTGATATGAGTGGCCTTAATTAATGTAAATGGAATGAGTATAGCTGGGAAGAGGAGAGGTTGTAGAAAGTGTTAGAAAGGGAAGAACTGCTGTAGCAGGTGTGTAGGATACGCATATGGAAGGTTCAGGAATATTTAATGGAAATGAGTGAGGTTTGAGAGGGAGTGGAAGAGAGTGGTATGGTGTGCAGCTGATGAAAGAAGCAGGGGAAGAGGAAAAGAAGGATGTACAGTAATTATATCTTGAACAGTAGTGAAGTAAACTGAGGCACATGGATGGCAAGGATCTAGAATAGTGTGGGTAGTGGGAAAAAGTAGAAAGATATGCACTGCTTTATGTGTACAGTGGAACCTTGGTTCTTGAACTTAGTTCATTCCTGAATACCATTTGAAATCTGAAATGTTCAGAAACCAAAACTATTTTCCCCATAAGAATCAACATAAAATGGATTAATCCATTCCCAGATGCCCATCCACCCTTTCTTAGAGGCTTATGCAGATGCTCCCACTGCCAAGATGGCTGCTCCACATCTCCAGCTCAGAAATTTTTTATCCAGGGAGGACGTATTGAAGGAACTTAATGACATGGAACTCATCAGGAGATACTGTTTAGACCAGTGGTTCCCAAAGTGGGCGGTACCGCCCCCCTGGGGGCGGTGGAAAGATCTGGGGGGGACGGTGAGGAAGAAGGGGGCGGTAGGGGGACGGCTGTCCGAAGTCGAAGTCAGAAGTTCGAATGTTTGTTTGACAATTTGTACACAACACGTGCAGCAGGACGAGTCAGTGGACGACGCATCAGGGTCCGGTTACCGCACGCCGCTCTGGCCCAGTCAGATCCGACAGCATATGACTACAAAAGCAAAAGCTCAGGATCTACGACTTCTTCTTAGTGAGTTCCAGCCTGATGTTGAGAAGCTTATGTCCCTGACCAAGCACATCCATCCCATTAATATTAAGTGTGAGACAATGAAGGTTACTGGTGGAATGTTTATTTACCATTCCATGTTGCTGAAACAGTTAAAACTGCTAAAAAATAAATTGGTTTACTAAATTGGGTTTTATTTGTGAAATACACATTTGTGTTTAACCTTTCTCTTTTCAAATTGCAGCATACCAAATATCAAGAAAGAGGTGTTTGTTTCCATATATGTCTGTGTGTGTGTGGGGGGGGGTGCTAGGAATTCACCGGGGAGCCAAGGGGGCGCCAGCCTGCAAAAGTTTGGGAACCACTGGTTTAGACCATGCAGATATTCTCTTTGTCATCAACCTGGTGAGGGAAGTGTTACAGACTGACACAAGACAGGAGCAACCCCATTACCACCAAAATGAAGGTGATCTTAACAATTAGACATCTTGCTGCTGGGAAAAGCTAATGGGAAAATGCAGTTGTGTAGTAGTGATAGCGTTCTGGATTATCGAGAGAGCCACAGGTATTCAATTTTTTAAATAAGGTAAATGTGATCCTGTTGAAGAGCTTCAATGTAAACAAACAGTTTTTGTGACTTAGGAGTAATCCTGAGCCACCTACTTGTACAACTAAATACAGCTAGGTGGCTTGAGATTACTCCTGAGTCGCAAAAACTGTTTGTTTACATTGAAGCTCTTCAACGGGATCACATTTACCTTATTTAAAAAACTTGAGTTACTGTCTTACCCATTGTGTCTCTCCTCCAAATACATAAAAACAATGAAAATACTTATAGAAACTATAAATTAGTAATAAATGGCACCTTTTGCTTTGTCTTTTAGTATCTGAAATCAAGTAACTTTGTTCAAGAACAAAATTATGAAGCAATTATGAGTTCAAAATTTTGTTTGAAAACCAATTTGTTCAAAAAGGGAAGCATTTGGTAACCAAGGTTCCACTGTACACACCTGTAAGAGCAAAAGTGAAAAGGGAAAAACATGAAAGTAAGGAGGCAGAAATGTTAAGGTATGACAATAAATCAGATGCTTCTAATATGTGAACTGGCATGGTAATAAGGTACCACATGAATGGAGGAAGGCAGTTATTGTACCTCTATACAAAAGTTAAGGTTGTAGGAACATGTATCATAGTTACAGGGAGATATGTTTGTTCAGTGTGCAAGGAATAGTGAATGGAAGAGTCTTGACTGAAAGACTGATGGAAGTGGCTGAGGTGAATGTCAATCTGGAACAGGAAGGTTTCAGGAAAGGAAAAAGTTGTGGATCAGATTTTTGCAATCAAAATGATAACAGAGTTCTTAGGTGAGGATGAAAAGTTGTATGCAACATTAATGGACTAGTGAAAGCATATGAGAGGGCAGCTGTTGGAGAAATAAATATGGCTTTCTATATGGATGCAAATGCACGTGTGTGGATGGAGGAAGAGCTTGGAGAGAGTTTGATTAAAGAAACAGGAAGTGAGTTAAGGATGTGTGATGTCACTGTAGTTGTTTAAGATATTTTGCATGAGGGAGATGAAAGCTAAAACAGAAAATGCTGAAGTAAGGTTGGAACAGAATGAAATGGAATTGGCTGTAGTAGCATGTCTGTTTGCAGACGACACCATTTTACTACCAGAATGGGAGGGAAATCCCAAGAGTGATAGTTTCAATGGTGTGTGTAAGATGGAAACTGATGGTGAATGCTAGCTAGAGTAAAATAATTGTGTTTGAGAGGAAAACAGTGAAGGTGTGTGATTTTAGGACACCTAATAGGGTGAATGTCCTAGCTTTAAGATGTGAGGTGGCTATGGGAGGAGAAAGAATGGAGGATATGAATGAGTTTAAGATTCTGGGTGTTAAGTAAACATGGTGAGATGAATGGAGATGTAAGAGAGAAGTTTGTGAAAGGTAGATACATCATAGGATCACGTGTTCTCAAGCTATATATAGAGGCTGCCCACTAGCAATACCTGGAACTCATGTGCTTTACATTTCTGGCCAAAATCATGCCAGGGCTGTTCACCAACTTGTCAAAAACTCTACTATCAGTGGAAAATGTCAAAATCTTTTCAGATCAAACTCCCCTCATGATTTCTGCCACCACGCCAAAAAATGTCTATATCTTCATTTTTCTCTCTTCTATTTCAATCTAATGGCACCACTGCCATCTTATCTATCTTTAAAGCCAAACTCTTTGCTTTAATCTTTGCTTAATAACTCTTCTCTGGATGGTTCAGGCCTTATTCCTCAATCTCCTCTGCACTCTGATTGTTCTATGCCTCCCATTAAGGTTCTTTCTAATGATGTTTTCCATGCCCTTGCTGACCTTAACCTTCAGAAGGCTTATGGACCTGATGAAGTCGTACTGATCTCCAAAACTGTACCTCTGTGTTTACACCTTGTTTGGTCAAACTCTACCAATTTTGTCTGTCAGCATCTACTTTTCCTTCCTGCTGGAAGTTTGCCTACATTCAGCCTATTTCTAAAATGGGTGACTGCTCTAATTCCTCAAACTATCATCCTATTGCTTTTAATATCCTGCCTCTCTAAAGTTTTTTAATCAATCCTCAACAGGAAGATTCTTCAACATCTATCACCTCATAACCTTATATACATAGTGGTTTGGTGAGTGGCATGCAGCGTGTTCCAGCACGGAAGCCTTCTCTGTTCTAAATGCTAAAATTAACGTGCTGCCCAAACAAACAAAGTTGTCGCTGGCTTGTCACAAATGTGCATGTCACACACAAATGGTTTGAATAATCTTGAAGTAAACACACTTTCTATAAACAACACTGCTCACTACACTCACACACACACACACACACACACACACACACACACACACACACACACATAAGTAAATAAATATGTGTGTGTGTGTGTGTGTGTGTGTGTGCGTGCGCATGTCAAGCCACACGAGTTGTTGGGACAGAGAGAAGGTGCCCATGTGCTTTCTCCTTGATGGCCGCAGTGTGACTGGCGCTGCGGCAGTGGGAAGCTTGCCAACACAGGGGCACCTCTTGTTGTTGTCTGATGCAGCTAGTGGCTTGAGTTAGGTTAGGTTAGGTTAGGTTAACTTTGGTCAGGTTAGGTTAGGTTAGCCTTGGTTGGGTGAGGTTAGGTTAACTTAGGTTAGGTTAGATCAGGTTAGGTTAGGTTAGAGTTAGGTTAGGTTAGGTTAGCTTAAGTCAGGTTAGGTTAGATCAGGTTAGGTTAGAGTTAGGTTAGATCAGGTTAGGTTAGCTTAAGTCAGGTTAGGTTAGGTTGGAGTTAGGTTAGGTTAGGTTAGGTTAGGGTATGGTGCAAGAAGTAAAGGGGATGGCAGTGTTGGTTGTAGCTGCAAATTTAGCAGGATAACTAAGGTGATGCTATAAAAAAATGACCAAAGGTGTTTTTGATGCATTTGTACCACAGGTGATGTGCCGACTTAGCCTGACCCACCCCTAACCTAACCTAACCTAACCTAACACAATGAAATCTAAAGCAACCTAGCCTAACCTCTCTCTCTCTCTCTCTCTCTCTCTCTCTCTCTCTCTCTCTCTCTCTCTCTCTCTCTCTCTCTCTCTCTCTCTCTCTCTCTCTCTCTCTCTCTCTCTCTCTCTCTCTCTCTCTCTCTCTCTCTCTCTCTCTCTCTCTCTCTCTCCTCAGCCAAGCAAAAACCAAGCCATCCTATTGGTCAACAGGGGATCACCATCAGCCCTCCCATTGGCCCAGAGCTTTGTGGATTGTGATTGGACGGCTGGCTGGCTGACCTGACCTGACCTCAACCGAGCCAACATGATTTACGTTTTCCTTGTTGACACTGGCACCATGATGACCTTTGACATGAACCTGGCACTAGAGAGGTAGGCAGAGAGAGAGAGAGAGAGAGAGAGAGAGAGAGAGAGAGAGATGTATTTTTTGGCAAAGGTATTTATGTAATTAGAATTATATCAATGTGTGTGTTTGTGACCTGTCAATATACATAGGCCTACAGATTTTGTGACCAGTCAATATACATAGGCCTACAGATTTTGTCACCTGTCAATATACATAGGCCTACAGATTTTGTGACCTGTCAATATACATAGGCCTACATAGGTAATTGAGTAAGCCTTTAGTTAGCTGAACAGTCTGAGGCAACAATCACACTAATAATAATAATGATAATAATAATAATAATAATAATAATAATAATAATAATAATAATAATAATAATGATAATAATAATTGGTTTATTTATTTTGTGCAGTGTTGAGGTGTTGAAGGGTGCAATACACAATGCTGTCAAGGTGCCCCCAGACAAACAGGTCAGTATTGCCAGATAGCTTACCTTAGCTTAGGTTAGGTTAGGTTAAGTTTGGTTAGCTTAGAGTTCTTCCAAACTGGTGTGTGTGTGTGTGTGTGTGTGTGTGTGTGTGTGTGTGTGTGTGTGTGTGTGTGTGTGTGTGTGTGTGTCTCCGCTGAGGCCAAATAAGACAAGTTTTTCCATGAGGTGTGGACGGACGGGAGGGGTGTGGGTGATGGTCCTGTGGGTCCTGGCATGGGCGGTGCTGGGTGGCGGCCGTCACGTGGCTTGGTGCGGGAGAGACTCCTGGGCAGTGAGAGGAATGGCAGAGGGGCTGGCAGAGTGAGGGTGCACCAGCAGACACACCCTGCCTGACTGTGGTGCACAACAAACTCACCAGTGACAAGGCTGTGTGTCCCTCGGCTGGTGAGGCAAGGCACGCTGGCTGGAGCCAGCGAGGGAGAGGCAGCCTGCGCCAGGAGACTGACTGACTGATGGACTGACTGACTGACTGACTGACTGACTGACTGACTGACTGACTGGCTGGCTGGCTGGCTGGCTGGCTGGCTGGCTGGCTGGCTGACTGGCTGACTGACTGACTGACTGACTGACTGACTGACTGACTGACTGACTGATGGACTGACTGACTGACTGACTGACTGACTGACTGACTGACTGACTGACTGACTGAGTTTACCTGTGTGGGCCAATTCAGGCTGCGCAGTGTGTGTGTGTGTGTGTGTGTGTGTGTCAGTGTCTGGGATACCTCCCTCTTCAGCTTGTCAACTCTGCCAGGGTCATTGACACACGCGAGTCACTCTGGCAATCTTGTTGTACTTGTCATGTTAGTTTGTGTTTTGTAATGATTTTTGTTCTATTTTTTGTTGTTTGTTGTTAATGTTTTGTGAGTTGTGTTAATATTTGATGTTGTTTGTTGAATTTGTAGAATTGCTATGTGCCTATTGCTTGTTTGCAAGGTGACAGTGGTTAGTGTGTGTGTGTGTGTGTGTGTGTGTATGTTACTACTACTACTACTACTACTACTACTACTACTACTACTACTACTACTACTACTACTACTACTACTACTACTGTCAACAGGTGCTGCTGGCCTCTGGGGGTGAAACACTGGACTCCTGCAAGCGGGTGTGTCATTACTCGGCCGGCACAGACACGTCCCCCATTTTTCTGTTCTCCAAGGTGGCCATTGAGGGAGCGGCTCCACCAACCCCCTCTGTGCAGCCTGGCGGGGACGGTGACCTCAGGGTAGGTAGTGGTGGTGGTGGTGGTGAAGGGTTGAGAATGGTGGCTGACTTGCAGTGGTGAGGCAGGCAGATGCAGCAAGCCAGCAGGCCTACATGTGGCAGGCCTAGCACAAGACACATCTGCCTGTGTCTGCCTGCTAGCCTCATCTGTGTGGTTGGCAGCCTTCCTCCACAGCTCCCTGGTGACTCCCCACTCACCACCACTGACAGCCTCCTTGGTGATGCTGCTCCATTCACCCACCACTCTCTTCCACACACACTTCCTTCCTGTCTCTTTCCTCAGCCTAAATTTTTTGAAGCCCCAGTCTGCTACTTGTCGTCCTGCCCACCGGTCCTCAGTGCGCTTGCTGCGTCCCCCTCGCCATGACCCCCCATGCCCCTCTTGACCTCCCCTCCCTCATCCTTGTGGTCACTCTCCCAGTGCTGGCTGTACCACCCCAGGCTGCAGCCCTTCCCACTGACCTCTCACCTTCCTGGCTGACCTCACCTCTGACCACTGCCAAATACAACTTTTACTCCTTGATATTCTGTTATTTTATTGTGTGTGTGTGTGTGTGTTTGTTTGTTTGTTTGTTTGTTTATTCAGCTTTATTTTATTGAATTACTACTACTACTACTACTACCACTACTACTACTACTACTACTACTACTGTTGCAGGCACAGGTGGAGGGGTGTCTCAACATGCCAGCCACTTACAACACTGTGGTGGCGCGGACACAGTTAGCACAGCAGTTTTACGAGCACGCTAGGGAGGTCACCAGAACGTGTCGCCAGCTTGTTCACGACCAGCATCTGCAGCAACAAGGTCAGGTCGGGTTAGGTCAGATTAGGTTAGGTTATGTTAAGTTAGGTTAAGTTAGGTTTTTCAAATTTGAATGTTGTGAGTGTGTCAAAATGAAGGTCATGGGTTCTGAAGGTCACAGGGGGTTCTGAAGGTCACAAGGGAAAGCAGAAAGAGAGGGAAAGTAAAGAGGAAGAAAGAGAAAAAGATAAAGAAGAGAAGAGGGAACAAAGAAGAAGAAGAAATAATTGTTATGAATTTGTCTCTCTCCTCTTCCTCTTTCTTTCCTCTGTCCACTACTACTACTACTAGTACTACTACTACTACTACTACTACTACTACTACTACTACTACTACTACTACTACTACTACTACTACTACTACTACCACTACTGCAGGCTAGGCAGCAGTGGTGGCCAACTTGGAGGACATTGTGGCAGCCTTCAGAACAAGACATGACGCATTCCAGCAAAATTTTGTGGAGTATCTCAGTGGCCGGGAGGAGAAGGTCGCCCTGCTTCAGTCGTGAGTTTGTGTGTGTGTGTGTGTGTGTGTGTGTGTGTGTGTGTGTCAGGGTTGGAGGAAAGGTGGAGGGAACATGGAGAAAGGTCTGTGAGGGAGGAGAAGCCTGGAGGTAACTTTTGGAGGGAGATATGGAGGAGAGAAGAGAGGGAGGTGGAGAGAATGTCTTGCTTATATTTTTTATCATTTACAAGTCTCTCCTATAGTTTTGTGTGATGCCCCACTCTTCCTGCCAACTTACCGGTAGGGAGAGAAGGAGGAGGAGGAGGAAGAGAGAGGAGAGAGGAGGAAAGAGATGAAAGATTGGTTGGAGTGTGTGTGTATGTGTGTCCGTCTGTCAACACTACTACTACTACTACTACTACTACTTACAGTTTTGAAGAGGACCTTAAGCTACTGGCAAGGATTCCAGTCTTCCCTGAACATTTGGGGAAGACACAAGAGGAAGAGGAAGAGGAAGAAGCTGGGAAGAAGAGAAGGACAAGAACAGCACAGAAGAAAGAGGAGGAGGAAGAGAAGGAAGAGGAGGAGAAGGAGGAGGAAGAGGAGGAAGAGCAGGAGGAGGAGAAAAGAGGAGGAGAAGGAGGAGGAGGAGAAGGAGGAAAAAGAGAAAGTAAGTTGTTGTTATTGTTGTTGTTGTTGTTGTTGTTGTTGTTGTTGTAAATAAGAATAATTGTTGATATATCTCTCTCACTCTCTCTCTCTGTGTGTCTGTGTGTCAGTGAGGCAAGTGTCACTGCTGGACTGGATCAGCGCCAAGGACAGCCAAAGTGACGTCAGACAGATTGCCCAACTCTGCTGCAGGGGACTGGCCCAGGTGTGTGTGTGTGTGTGTGTGTGTGTGTGTATGTCAGGTATTCACACCTAATTCTTGCTGCGTAATTCTGTTTCCGCAGGATTGAGTCAAGTTTGTAATCTTGCATTGTTTAACAAGTTGAGTGTTGTCACATTAGTGTGGCTCCCCCTCCCCCTGTGTTAGAATATTGCATGTTTCCAAGGCCACAGGGACACTCAGCCTGGTTCTCAAGAGTGTTTCTTCTGTCACTAATGCACAAATGTTGTTAATCTGTCTCTGGAACTGTAAAAACACCTTTGAAAACCCACATTACTTCAACTACAGCCTTTTAAAAGAGTGTTTCTCCCATCAGTAATGCAGAAATATTAATCTGTCACTGCAACTGTAAAAACACCCTTGAAAACCCACATCACTTCAACTACAGCCTTTTAAAATAATGTTTCTCCCATCAGTAATGCAGAAATGTTAATCTGTCACTGCAACTGTAAAAACACCCTTGAAAACCCACATCACTTCAACTACAGCCTTTTAAAAGAGTGTATCTTGTCAGTAATGAAGAAATGTTGTTAATCTGTCACTGCAACTGTAAAAACACCCTTGAAAACCCACATCACTTCAACTACAGCCTTTTAAAAGAGTGTTTCTCCCATCAGTAATGCAGAAATATTAATCTGTCACTGCAACTGTAAAAACATCCTTGAAAACCCACATCACTTCAACTACAGCCTTTTAAAATAGTGTTTCTCCCATCAGTAATGCAGAAATGTTAATCTGTCACTGCAACTGTAAAAACACCCTTGAAAACCCACATCACTTCAACTACAGCCTTTTAAAAGAGTGTATCTTGTCAGTAATGAAGAAATGTTGTTAATCTGTCACTGCAACTGTAAAAACACCCTTGAAAACCCACATCACTTCAACTACAGCCTTTTAAAAGAGTGTTTCTCCTGTCAGTCATGCAGAAATGTTAATCTGTCACTGGAACTGTAAAAACACTCTTGAAAACCTGCGTCACTTCAACTGGAGCCTTTTAAAAGAGTGTTTCTCCTGTCAGTAATGCTGAAATGTTAATCTGTCACTGCAACTGTAAAAACATCCTTGAAAACCCACGTCACTTCAACTACAGCCTTTTAAAAGAATGTTTCTCCCATCAGTAATGCAGAAATGTTAATCTGTCAATGCAACTGTAAAAACACCCTTGAAAACCCACGTCACTTCAACTACAGCCTTTAAAAGTGTTTCTCCTGTCAGTAATGCAGAAATGTTGTTAATCTGTCACTGCAATTGTAAAAACACACTTGAAAACTCGTGTCACTTCAACTGGAGCCTTTTAAAAGAGTGTTTCTCCTGTCAGTAATGCAGAAATGTTGTTAATCTGTCACTGCAACTGTAAAAACACCCTTGAAAACCTGTGTCACTTCAACTACAGCCTTTTAAAAGAGTGTTTCTCCTGTCAGTAATGCAGAAATGTTGTTAATCTGTCACTGCAACTGTAAAAACACCCTTGAAAACCTGTGTCACTTCAACTACAGCCTTTTAAAAGAGTGTTTCTCCTGTCAGTAATGCAGAAATGTTGTTAATCTGTCACTGCAACTGTAAAAACACCCTTGAAAACCTGTGTCACTTCAACTACAGCCTTTTAAAAGAGTGTTTCTCCTGTCAGTAATGCAGAAATGTGGTTAATCTGTCACTGCAATTGTAAAAACAAACTTGAAACACTTCAACTGGAGCCTTTTAAAGGAGTGTTTCTCCTGTCAGTAATGCAGAAATGTTGTTAATCTGTCACTGCAACTGTAAAAACACCCTCAAAAACCCGCGTCACTTCAACTAGACACACACACACACACACACACACACACACACACACACACACACACACACACACACACACACACTCACTCAGCACCAGTACTGCTGCTGCCACACAGATCAGTGAGGGGCTGCTGGAACAAGTGGGGCAAGAGGTCAGCGCTGTGCTTCGAGAGGCAGACCGGCCACAGATGAAGGAGGTGAAGGGTCTTGGTGAGCGCCTGTGTGGCCTGGAGCAGCTCATGCATGATGCTGCCTACGTGGTGCAGGAGCAGAGCAATTTCTCACAGGTACTCCTTCATATCTCCCTCCACAAGTTACCTCCACACTTCTCCTTCCTAACAAACCTTCCTCCATGTTCCCTCCACTTTCTCTCCAATCCTGAGTATCCTGCGAGTCTTGCTTCATAGTTAAAATAGTGCTTTTGTTAGATAGTCTGACATCACCGCCAGCCATTTTCCCCTCCACCACCCTCTATTCTTTCCTCCATATCTCTCTCCATGAGTTACCTCCACACTTTTCCTTCCTCACAGACCTTTCTCCATGTTTCTTCCACCTTTTCTCCAATCCTGACTATCCTGCAAGTCTTGCTTCATAGTTAAAATAGTGCTTTTGTTACATAGTCTGACATCACCGCCAGCCATTTTCCCCTCCACCACCCTCTATTCTTTCCTCCATATCTCCCTCCATGAGTTAGCTCCAGGCTTCTCCTTCCTCACAGAACTTTCTCCATGTTTTTTCCACCTTGTCTCCAATCCTGACTATCCTGCAAGTCTTGCTTCATAGTTAAAATAGTGCTTTTGTTAGATAGTCTGACATCACCGCCAGCCATTTTCCCCTCCATCACCCTCTATTCTTTCCTCCATATCTCTCTCCATGAGTTACCTCCACACTTCTCCTTCCTCACAGACCTTCCTCCATGTTCCCTCCACCTTCCCTCCAATTCTGACTATCCTGTGTCTCTTGGTTCATTGTGAAAATAGTGCTTTTTTGACCTGTGCTCTCTCTGGCAGGCTCTGTTGAAGAACCAGGACAGGGCAGGGAAGGTGAATGACCCATCTATATTCCCTGACCTCTGCACTTCACACCGCAAGAATTTGATGCACATGTTGAAAAACCATCAAAAGGTGTGTGTGTGTGTGTGTGTGTGTGTGTGTGTGTGTAATAGTAGTAGTAGTAGTAATAGTAGTAGTAATATAGGAACATAATAAAAATAATCAAAAAATACTATGAAATTCTTACTGGAGGTGTTACTAACTCTCTCTCTCTCTCTCTCTCTCTCTCTCTCTCTCTCTCTCTCTCTCTCTCTCTCTCTCTCTCTCTCTCTCTCTCTCTCTCTCTCTCTCTCTCTCTCTCTCTCTCTCTCTCTCTCTCTCTCTCTCTCTCTCTCTCTCTCTCTCTCTCTCTCTCTCTCTCTCTCTCTCTCTCTCTCTCTCTCTCTCTCTCTCTCTCTCTCTCTCTCTCTCAGCTGCAAGACATCAAAAGGAGATGCATCAAGGCAAAGGAAGAGCTGTCGGAGAATTTGCACGTTAGATTGAAGTAAGTATTCACAGCAGCAGGAGGAGGAGGAGGAGGAGGAGGAGAAGAAGAAGAATCAGCTGTTCCTTTTTTGGTAATGATATTTGTTTGTTTGTTTGTTTTCTTTCTCAGTTTCTCTCCTTCCTTCCTTATTTTCTTGTTATCATCATTGTCCTTCTCTTTTCATTATTCACTTTGAGCTGTGTTGTCACTTGTTCCTCTTTCTTCTCTCCCTCCATTACAAAATTTTCCCTTTTCAACTCCCACCCCCTTTGTCTCTCCCTCCCCCTGCCTCCCTGCCTCCCTGCCTCCCTGCCTGTTTCTCTTAACCGATCCTGATCCCATAGGTGGATAATGTATATAGAGAGGCGCCTGTACGAGGCGGACACGCACGTCTCCATGCATCAAGAGAGTGTTCGGCGCCTGGCTGGACTCCTGCAGGTGGTGGAGCAGATTCACCGCGCCCCGAGGGTCTATGCCGCAGCCGTCACGGAGGTGGCTCGCCGGCACGCCTTCTCCAGGGCCTTCCTGCAGGTGAACTAAGGGTCAGAGGAGGGTGAGGATTGGAGGGGAGGTGGAGGGATGACTGGGGAAGG
>NW_026973764.1:290000-295000 GCF_035594125.1 Scylla paramamosain | reverse complement strand
GCTTTGATTTCAAAACTACCCTCCTACGGTTTCTATCCTCTCTGTAACTTCATCTCAAATTTCCTTTCTGACCGTTCTATTGCTGCTGTGGTAGACGGTCACTGTTCTTCTCCTAAATCTATTAACAGTGGTGTTCCTCAGGGTTCTGTCCTGTCACCCACTCTCTTCTTATTATTCATTAATGATCTTCTAAACCAAACTTCTTGTCCTATCCACTCCTATGCTGATGATACCACCCTGCACTTTTCCACGTCTTTTCATAGACGTCCAACCCTTTAGGAGGTAAACACATCACGCAGGGAAGCCACAGAACGCCTGACTTCTGATCTTTCTAAAATTTCTGATTGGGGCAGAGCAAACTTGGTATTGTTCAATGCCTCAAAAACTCAATTCCTCCATCTATCAACTCGACACAATCTTCCAGACAACTATCCCCTCTTCTTCAATGACACTCAACTGTCCCCCTCTTCTACACTGAACATCCTCGGTCTGTCCTTTACTTATAATCTGAACTGGAAACTTCACATCTCATCTCTAGCTAAAACAGCTTCTATGAAGTTAGGTGTTCTGAGACGTCTCCGCCAGGTTTTCTCACCCCCCAGCTGCTAACTCTGTACAAGGGCCTTATCCGTCCATGTATGGAGTATGCTTCACATGTCTGGGGGTGTTCCACTCATACTGCTCTTCTAGACAGGGTGGAGTCAAAAGCTTTTCGTCTCATCAACTCCTCTCCTCTAACTGACTGTCTTCAGCCCCTCTCTCACCGCCGCAATGTTGCATATCTAGCTGTCTTCTACCGCTATTTTCATGCCAACTGCTCTTTTGATCTTGCTAACTGCATGCCTCCCCTCCTTCCGCGGCCTCGCTGCACAAGACTTTCTTCTTTCTCTCACCCCTATTCTGTCCACCTCTCTAACGCAAGAGTTAACCAGTATTCTCAATCATTCATCCCTTTCTCTGGTAAACTCTGGAACTCCCTGCCTGCTTATGTATTTCCACCTTCCTATGACTTGAATTCCTTCAAGAGGGAGGTTTCAAGACACTTATCCACCAATTTTTGACCACTGCTTTGACCCTTTTAAGGGACTGGCATTTCAGTGGGCATTTTTATTATTAGATTTTTGTTGCCCTTTTCCAGTATCCTTCCTACATAAAAAAAATATATATATATATATATATATATATATATATATATATATATATATATATATATATATATATATATATATATATATATATATATATATATATATATATATATATATATATATATATATATATATATATATATATATATATATATATATATATATATATATATATATATATATATATATATATATATATATATATATATATATATATATATATATATATATATATATATATATATATATATATATATATATATATATATATATATATATATATATATATATATATATATATATATATATATATATATATATATATATATATATATATATATATATATATATATATATATATATATATATATATATATATATATATATATATATATATATATATATATATATATATAGAGAGAGAGAGAGAGAGAGAGAGAGAGAGAGAGAGAGAGAGAGAGAGAGAGAGACCATAAGAAAATGAGAATTTATCAGAAATCCCAGAAATTGTTAGTGTTTTAATTTTTCATGTTTCTATGGCAGGAATCGTTTAGTTGGGCAAGTCTTTCACCAACTACATCATTTTTTTCGGTTTCTTTTGTGCATTAGGAGTGATGGAATTGGTTCAGTCATATTCCAGTAAATTTTTTCAGTATTACGAATTGTTCAGGTGGTCGAATGTTCCAGCTATCGGTTTACTCCAGCCACCCTCACTGAGCAGATATGAAAACAAGAGCCGCTGAGAGGTTTGAACTATTCGTCTGCTGCTTTTAGTGTTTGCGGTGCTGCTCCAAGTTGTTCTCTTCGCTTATTCCAAGGCCATCAGTCGTGGCAAGAACCAGTAAGATCATACAACTTCAGGCATTTAAGTACTTCAACAACTCGATTACTCTTTTTACTGGCAGTGGTAGTGTTCCAGAGAGAGAGAGAGAGAGAGAGAGAGAGAGAGGAGAGAGAGAGAGAGAAAGAGAGAGAGAGAGAGAGAGAGAGAGAATTATTATTATTATTATTATTATTATTATTATTATTGTTATTATTATTATTTAATAGAAAAAAAAAAGTAGATTTGTTGTTTACATGAATACATTAAAAAAAAAACTTTAATTGTTTAATAGAAATAAAAAAAAAATACGTAGATTTGTTGTTTACATGAATACATTAAAAAAAACTTTAATTATTTAATAGAAATAAAAAAAAAAAAATACGTAGATTTGTTGTTTACATGAATACATAAAAAAAAAACTTTAATTATTTAATAGAAATAAAAAAAAATACGTAGATTTGTTGTTTACATGAATACATTAAAAAAAAACTTTACTTACCCTATTTTATAATACACATTTCATACAAAAAACAGACCATTGTGTTCACCTGCACCACGACACACTACCAAGCATGAGAAGCCAAAACTAAAATAAATAAATAAATAAATAAATAAATAAATAACTGCTGATGTTAAAATATTTCATTCAAAAACTCGATAACTGTTCTTGATGTCAGTGGCGTTTGAAAAAATATATATTTCTCTTACGCCACAACATTCTATTAAAGTCGAAGGCAGGAACCACAACAGTAAAAACTGACTGTAGACATGAGAACAACTCCAAGAACTCGAATACTTCTTTTAATGTCAGTAGTGTTTGAAGAATGCATGCTTCACCTCCACAGCCACATTTCATTAACCTCGCAGGGGAAAAAAAAAACAATTTCTGGAACTCATTACTCTTTTTGTCATTAGCGACTAAGAAAATAATCGACGACACTTACACTGCGTCCTATCAAGGTTGGTGGAGAAGCCATTGGACTAAAGAAAACCAAGAGTCCACTTCATTACACCTCTCCAGTCAGTGATACCTTTGGAAATTCTCAACTTTTCACCACAAAACGTTCCATCAAGGTCGGTGGAGAAGCCTGTGTTCTTTATATACCTGTGTGTGTGTGTGTGTGTATGTGTGTGTGTGTGTGTGTGTGTGTGTGTGTGTGTGTGTGTGTGTGTGTGTGTGTAGGGGGAGGAGGTTGCCGGTCTCTGTCTGTCTGCATGCCTGTTTGTATGTATGGTTGTCTGTCTGTCTGCCCGTCTGCTTCCCCTGTCCCCTCACTCTCTCTTTCTTTCTCTCTCTCTCTCTCTCTCTCTCTCTCTCTCTCTCTCTCTCTCTCTCTCTCTCTCTCTCTCTCTCTCTCTCTCTCTCTCTCTCTCTTCTCTCTCTCTCTCTCTCTCTCTCTCTCTCTCTCTCTTCTCTCTCTCTCTCTCTCTCTCTCTCTCTCTCTCTCTCTCTCTCTCTCTCTCTCACACACACACACACACTTTTCCACTCCGCTTCGCCTACAACGAAACATCCCCACACACCGGAGGAACTGCACACACAAGCAAAAATGGAACCAATTAATACAATATTTTATATGAGAGGAAAACAAGTACATCACAAACTGACGCACATACTCAAGGACGCCACGTACATAAACACAACTCCAGCAGAAGAAAATGAACATCGCCTCCTCAGGAAACCAGTAAACACATTTCGAAAAGCCTTACCTGAACCAATATATGAATAATACAACTGTTGTACTATTATTTTAGAAAACTAAATGAACTGAAACACCTGTGGCGCAGACAAGACGGCATTTCTGTCATATTTCATTCTCATACTTCTGTCACTGTTCTTCACCCAACCTCTACTACTTCTTCTTTCAACCCCACTGTCTATCCCTCATTATCTGATTTGATCCCTCTTGTCTCACCAGCCACGCACATACATCAATAGCCTAAACAGGTGTATAGAAGCCTTACAAAGGACTCCACCACCACTTCCTCCTCCTCCTCCTCTTCCTCCTCCACGCTTAACCCACATGGCGTCTGTGTGGAGCAATTACTGAAGGGAAGAAAGAAGGTGAGAAGCGAAATAATGCAGAGCTGAAGGAGGGAAGTGGAGCAGGAGGTGGAAGAGGTGTGTAGTGGGTGCAGAGAGAACAGAATGCAAGATATGAGCGCACAAGAGGAAAGAACGAGGGGGAAGAAGAGGGGAAAGAAGGGAAGAGTGAGAGTGGTAGAGGGTAATAGGAGGAAGGAGTGTTAAAGCAAGGAAAGGAGTAAAAGAATGTAGAGGAAAGAAGAGATGAAGGAAGGAATAAGGTGAAAAAGAGGGAATATGTAGTGTGAGACTGGGCAAGAGAAACGAATGAAAGGGTGCAAGAGAGAGAAAGGTGCAGGAGAAAGGAAGGAAAGCGAAGGAGTGTGGAGGAGGGAAGGAAGGCGCGAATGGGGAGAGGAAAACAAGAATGAATGAATGTAAGGAAAAGGAAGGAAGGAATTGCAGTGAAGAAAGAAAGAAAGAGGGAAGGAGAGAATCGATGAGAGAAAGGAAAATAATGAATAACAATGGATGTGTAAAAGGGAAAGAGGCATTGAGTGGAAGCGAAAACGTGTTGATTATGAAAAGGAAGAAGGAAATGAATGATAGTGAATGAAAAAGGGGGAAAAAAAGGGGAGAATCCACGTGAATAAATTGGGCAGAAGGAAGGAGTAAGTGGAAAATGGAAGAAGAGGAAGTAGTAGGAAAAAGAAGAGATAAAAACAAAAAAAAGCACAGTAGCGATTTGTTACGAAAGAGGAAATACGAAAGAGGAAATAAAGTAGAGGAAAAACTATATAAATCCGATCACAATTCAGATTTAATTTCCTGCACGAGTTTGTTTTGTACTTTGTGTTGTGGTGGGTGGTGGTGGTGGTGGTACAGGTGTTAACGGCTGTGGTTGTGTTGCTGTTGTGTTGGGGCTGTGGTGGTGGTGAACCAGATGGTGTGGAGCTGGGGTTGTTGTTGTTGTTGTTGTTGCTGTTATCGATTTTTATATTGT
>NW_026973764.1:237500-277500 GCF_035594125.1 Scylla paramamosain | reverse complement strand
TAATTTGAAGGATTTTCAACCTTTTGTTTCTTAGTAAATGACGTAACTAGAAAAAACGAATCTTCTTTAAGGGGAAACTAAACAACAATGAATTATTCCTCTTTATTCTTAATACTGCAGATATTTGGGTAGTTTTAGGCGAATATTCTCTTTAGACGTAGTGTTTTGTAATGTGCGGCAGTACTAGATGCCACACTGAAGTGGTAGAAGTGAGAGAAGAAGCCTTATTTATGAAATGTGACAGAAAACCTAACAATGAATGGAGGGTGAACAAGGAGGAGCGACAGAGGGAAGAAAGGGGCAAACAACAGGAACAAAAGGAACAACACGAATAGGAGAGAGAGAACAGGAGGAGGAGGAGGAGGAAGAGAAACTGAAAGATACGGAAGAGGAGGAGCAGGAGGAAGAGGAGGAGGAAGAAGAGGAAAACAAAGAAAAACTTCGATAACAAAACTCTCTTTCTCTCTCTCTCTCTCTCTCTCTCTCTCTCTCTCTCTCTCTCTCTCTCTCTCTCTCTCTCTCTCTCTCTCTCTCTCTCTCTCTCTCTCAGCCGCTGCAGTAATTTATCACACCAACATTCAAACACCTCGCTCATACCGAGATGAAAATATGAAAAATGGACAAATATAAAATAATGATCATGTCATAGTAAAATGAGAATTAAGAAAAGAATGATAAATAAATCATACAATAAATAAAACAAGTGGCAAGTGTCTTATGTTGACACATCCTGTGATCACGCCACTGCACTGCATCATACTGTAAGTCACGGATTACATTTCGCGCGGTGATCGTGTGCGATAGAGACCAGTCACCCCATACACCCCCATCTGAACCCTCTCAACCTCACCAGCCTTCCGTACCACCTCCCTCTCTATATCATCAACCTTTCTCACCTTTCCACCACTCCCACCCCCGCTCATCTTCACCTGTTCCTGCTATTTTTTCTTGCCAGCTTCCTTCTCTCCCATCATCACCCAGCGTTCCTTCCCCTCACCAGTCACCCTCACCACCCCCACCATCTTCTCCTTCACAGTCACCCCCTCCTCCATCTCACCCGCTCCCTCATCCCTCACCATCACCCTCACCACCACCCGCACCGCCTTCTCCTTCACAATCACCTCCTCCTCCATCTCCCCCGCTCCCTCATCCTTCACCACCACCACCACCACCACCACCATCACCGCCACCAGCTGCAGAAGACACATTTGACTCAGTCTTTCAACACTCGTATATTATATCAGTCTGAGGAAGAGGAGCACGTTTACACCACTCCACCATCACCATCCTCTCACGAAAACTAGTAGGTAAAATATAAACTGCAGTTTGTTTTAGACTGAATATTGGTGTGTAAGGCACAATGGAACCATTCCAGATATGCCCATACTTAGTATGTTATGATTATATTTAGTTTTGATGAATGTTGGTGGTAGAGTTCAAAGTTTGCCGCAGGCGCGGAAATCCCGGATATGGCGCCGGCGCGCGTTTTGACTGGCCATGCCGAAGAGGTTAAGGGGCTCGTAGTAGTGGTGGTGGTGGTGGTTGTGGCTGTGGTTGTGGTGGTGGTTATAAGAACATAAGAAGTGAGGAGACTGCAAGAGGTTAAGTGATGGCCTACACAAGGCAGCTCCTCTATCCACACCATTGGAGCAATCCAACGCCTACCCATCCCATCTATCCTCCCTATCCATGCTCTCATCTAGCCCTTTTTTTAAACTATCTAATGTTTCACCACTGACCACATGTCTACTTAACCTGTTCCAGTTATTAACCACCCTATAATTATATACATAACAACCTCTTTGAGTTATATTAAACCTTCTAACACTGTAACTAAACACAGAGACAGAGACATTTAAGACAGACAGACAGACAGACAAAAAAGACAATTTTAAGAACAACCTCTACGAGTTATATTATTAATCACTACAACACTATAACAACAACGACAACATAGCGGTTGTACATATCTGATTAATTAATACCAGAACAAGAGGCAGTGGTATTGTATTTAGTGGTGTGTGTGTGTGTGTGAAGTCATGAGGAGATTTGAGACAATAATAAGAATGTCATATATATATATATATATATATATATATATATATATATATATATATATATATATATATATATATATATATATATATATATATATATATATATATATATATATATATATATATATATATATATATATATATATATATATATATATATATATATATATATAAGAATAATATAATAATAGGAATAATAAGGATAATAATATTTTTTCACGGTCAACCGTTGGAAGCTCAAACCACCCCTACCCCATCCTCCCTTATCTCTCCCCAACCTCCTCCCCTCCCCTATCTCTCCCCTACCTCCTCCTCTCCCCTTTCCTCCCCTCACCCCCTCCTACCCTCCTTGCCTTCCCTTCGTTTTCACTGTCAAGGTCAAATCTGACAGTTTTACCCCCACCACCAAACCCCCCCTCCGTCCCTGTCTCACTCAATTCAAAACACACACACACACACACTCACGTATCATTACGTAGATACCGTAGGAAAGATCGATACCATATTAGCTCTGAGCTAGGGACGTAGGGGAAAAGCTGGCTGTGTCGAGAGACCAGCAGGCGACCAGAAGGTGAATTACACACACACACACACACACACACACACACACACACACACACACACGTAATTATGATTTTGAAAGTTTGATTAAATGTCCATTGACCAAATGTCCTTCGTTGAAATGTGCTTTAGCCATCGTTCCGGCCACGAATGAAACCAGGTATATAATTTATTTACAAAGACAGACCATTATGAGGAAGGCAGAATTGATGGTGCAATGCAAAAATGTGTAGGACTATACCAAAGTAAACTATTGAAATGTATTTATTTTCCAGTTGCAGAAAGGGATCTGATGATGTCCTCCAAAGCAATATAATACCACCATTGCTAGTCCTGTTTGGTTATCCCATTAACAAAAAAAAAAAAAACTTATAAGAATAAAAAGTTTGCAAGGTCCTGTATTGCAGTAAGTGGTGGTGGACAACAGTGTGAAAGTTTGTGTTTTATCTCTTCATAATTTACTTATGCATACATTTTGTATTTAGCATTATGAAAGTTGATAGCAAGTTTTTTGCATGCAGGTCGTGGTGCTTTAAAACCAGAACATTTTTTTAATTTGTCAAATCATTACACAAATGTACACTCCTCAGAACCAGGATATAGAATTGGATGTGAAATTGATGGCTGTTCTAGATCATACAAATCTGTAAAGTATCTACTAAGACACATTCGTTCACATCACGCATTATTTTATAATTGCCATCTTAATAGAGTGAGGGGGAAATTTAAAGTTTGTGATGATTCCTTACCTGATCCAGAGATTAGGATTTGTATGCAGAGTGAAGCTGGTGTGGAAATGATAACTGACGAAGGAAACGAATGTGCTTCATCACATTTAAATATCAACTGGACCCATGAAATTGTTACAAGGCTTTTAGCACTGAGAGAGGAGAAGTTGCTCCCTTCTGTAGTTATTAAAGATTTCACTGAACATTTGCAAGACCTTTTGGCTTTGCAGCACACTCAAACTATGAATAAGGTAATAAGTAAACTTAAAGAGGATGGAATTGATCCCAAAACGTTAAATGATCTCATGAATTCCTCATCACCTGCAGGCTTTATGTGTTTAATATTGAACACCCCAAAATTGTGAACATTTCCTCCGTTTCACAACATCCCATCTCTTAGGTATCAAGTATGAAAAAGGTAACGCTTTCAAAAACAACATCTCTACTTGTAAAACTCAATGAAGTAAACACAGAATTGAGCTATAAAAATGCACAAATCTGCTTTCAAATATATTCAACTCCACACATAATGCCTCTCTCTCTCTCTCTCTCTCTCTCTCTCTCTCTCTCTCTCTCTCTCTCTCTCTCTCTCTCTCTCTCTCTCTCTCTCTCTCTCTCTCAAATACATGCATAAACACAACAGCTATAATGAGAGAGAGAGAGAGAGAGAGAGAGAGAGAGAGAGAGAGAGAGAGAGAGAGAGAGAGAGAGAGAGAGTAGTATCCTCACCTGACCTGGTAACACTGCAAGAAAAATACACATCTGGCAATGCAGACCTGCCAGACGCCAGCCAGCCGGGGACCCCACGTCGATACTAGTGCTCTAACCTGTCTTAAGTTAACCTAACATAACTAGACTACATAGACTCAGCTTGCTGTTACACTTGCTGTTGTGCTGTTATGTGTGAACGGTGACAGATTAACAACATTTCTGCATTATTGACAGGAGAAACACGCTTTTAAAAGACTCTAGTTGAAGTGACGCAGGTTTTCAAGGGTGTATTTACAGTTGTAGTGACATATTAACAACATTTCTGCATTACTGACAGGAGAAACACGCTTTTAAAAAGCTCTAGTTGAAGTGATGCAGGCTTTCAAGGGTGTTTTTACAGTTGCAGTGATAGATTAACAACATTTCTGCATTACTGACAGGAGAAACACACTTTTAAAAGGCTCTAGTTGAACTGACGCAGGTTTTCAAGGGTGTTTTTACAGTTCCAGTGACAGATTAACAATAAGTTAAGTCAAGTGATGTCAGGTGTGGTTAGGTGTGGTTAGGAGAGGTTTGGTGTGGTTAGGTGAGACTAGAAGTTATTAGGTGATGCTTGGTGTGGTTTTGTTATGATTGGTGAAATTTCGTGAGGTTAGGTGAGTTTAGTTGTGGTTAGGTGAGGTCAGGTGAGCTTAACTGTGGTAACTTCAGGATGGGTGAGGTTATGTGAGGTTACATAAGGTTTCATGAGTTAAGATGATTTTAGGTAATGTTCAGTGGGATAATGTGAGGTTAGGTCATGTTAGCTGAGGTTAAGTGAGTTAAGATGAGGTTAGCTAATGTTGAATGGGGGAATATGAGGTTAGGTAATATTAGCTAAGGTTAGGTAAGGTTAAGAATGGTTAGGAGGGGTTACATTAGGTATGTGTGGTAAGTTGTAGCTAGGTAAGGTTAGGTTAGTTTAGGTGAGGTTAGATATTGCCAGGTATGATTAAGTGAGGTTAGGTGACTTAGGTGAGGTTATGTGAGTTTAAATGACGTTAAGAGAGGTTAGGTGAGGTTATGTGTGGTTAAGTGAGGTTAATTGTTAGGTGATGTTTTGTTAGGTTAGGTGAGGTTAGTTGAGATTAGGTTAGGTTAGATTATGGGTGGTTAAGTGAGGATAGGTGAGATTAGGTGTGGTTACATAAGGTTAGGTGAGGTTAGGTGTGATTAATAGAAGTAATGTAAATTAGGTGATGTTAGGTGAGGCTAGGTGAGATTAGAAAAGGTAAGGTTAGATGAGGTTAGGTGTGGTTAGTGGTTGTTAAGAGAGGTTAGGTGAGGATAGGTGAGGTTAGTTGAGGTTAGGTTTTGTTAGGTATAGTTAGATGGTGTTAGGTGTGATTAGGTGTGGTTAGGAGAGGTTATGTGATGTTAGATGAGGTGTGGTTAGATGAGGTTAGGTGAGGTTAACTTAGGTTAGGTGTGGATAGGTTAGTTTACATGATGTTAGTTATGGTTAGGTAAGGTTAGGTGAGGTTAAGTGAGTTTAGGTGAGGCTAGGAGACATTAGGAGAGGTTAGGTGAGGTTAGATAAGGTTATGTGAGGTTAGGTGTTAATAGGTGTTATTCGGTCAAGCTATGTGTAGATAGGTTAGGTTAGGGTAGGTTAGGTTCGGTAAGGTTCGGTAAGATAAGTGAAGTTAGGTGAGGTTAGCTAAGATTAGCTGAGGGTAGGTGAGGTTAGGTGACATTAAATAAGGTTAGCTGAGGTTAGGTGTGGTTAGGTATGGTTAGGTGTCATTAGGTGAGGTTAGATAAATTTATGATTTGTTAGATAAGATTAGGTGAGGTTAGCTGAGGTTAGGTGAGGTTAAGAGAGATTAGGTGTTTTTAAGTGAGGTTAGGTGAGATTAGATAAGTGTTAGTGTCATTAGGAGAGGTTAAGTGTGATTATGTGAGATTAGGTGATTTAGGTGAGGATATTTTACGTTAGGTGAGGTTAGACGTGGTTATGTAAGATTAGATTAGGTTAGGTGAGGTTAGGCATGGTTAGGTGAGGTTAGGTGAGGTTATGAGAGGTTATGTAATGTTTGGTCATATTATATGTTGTTAAGTGTGGTTAGAAGAGGTTACGTGAGGTTAGTTGTGTTTGATGTTGTTGGTTGGTGTTAAGTGTGATTAGGTATGGTTAGGAGAGTTCAGTTGAGGTTAGTTGATGTTAGGTGAGGTTAAGTGTAGTTAGGTGAAGCTATATGGGATTCGGTGAGGTTAGGTGAGGCTAGGTAAGGTTAGGAGATGTATAATAAAGCTAGTTGAGGTTTGATGATGATAGATGAGGTTAGATGTGGATAGATGTAGAAAGGTGAGGTTAGGTGAGGTTTGCTAAGGCTAGGTGAAGTTATGTGAGTTTAGGTGAGGTTAGCTGTGCTTAGGGGAGGTTTTATGAGGTTAGGTGTGTATTAGTGATGTTATGTAAGGGTAAGTGATGTTATGTGAAGTAAAGTGTGTTTAGGTGAGGTTAGGTGAGGTTATTTATGGTTAGCTTTACTTAGGTGATGTTAGGTGAGGTTAAGTGTGCTTAGATAAGGTTAGGTGAGGTTAAGTGAAGTTAGGTGTGGTTAGGTGAAATTATGGGAGGTTAGGTAACGTTAGTGAGGTAATGTAGGTGAGGTTAGGTGAGGTTAGGTATAGTTAAGTGAGGTTAGGTAATGTTTGGTGTGGTTATATGAGGTTGGGTGAGATTATTTAAGGTTAGGTGATGATAAATAAGGTTATGTGTGGTTATGTGAGTTTACATGTGGTTATGTGTGGCTAGTTGTGATTAGTTCAGGTTAGGTGAGATAAGATACATAATATTTTGTGAGGTTAGGTGACTTAGGATAGGTTAGTTAAGGTTACTTAATGTTAGGTGAAATTAGAAGAGGTTAGGTAATGTTATGTATGGTACAATGAATTTAAGTGAGGTTATGTTAAGATGAGGTTAGGTGAGGTTAAGAAGCGTTAGATGAATCTAGGTGAGATTATGTGAGCTTATTCGAGGTTGGGTGAGGTTAGGAGAGGTTAGGTGAGAATAGGTGATCAGGTGTGTTTATGAGAGGATATGTGAGATTAGGTGGGTATGTAAATTCAGCTGAGGTTATGAAAGTTTATGGGAGTTTATGGGAAGTATGGTGAAGATAGGTGAGGTTAGGTGAAATTTAGTGTGGTTAAGTGAGATTTGATTTGGTTAATATGGTTATATGGTTATGTGAGGTTAGGTGAGGTTTGGTATGGTTAGGTAAGTTAGGTGAGGTTAGATGTGGTTAGGTTAGGTGATGTGAGGTTATATTGTTAAGTGTGGATAGGAGAGGATAGGTGAAATTAAATGAGGTTAAATTAGATTATATGAGGTTATATAAGGTTAGGTGTTGTTAGGTGAGGTTTGGTCAGGTTAGATATGGTTAGGTGAGGATAAATGAGGTTAAGTTAGGATAAGTAAGGTTAGGTTAGGTTAGGTGGGATTATGTGATCTTAGGTAAGGTTCAGTGAGGTTAGATGAGTTTAGTAGATGTTTGGTGAGGGTAAGTGAGGTTAGGTGATATTAGGTATGGTTAGGTGAGGTTAGGAATAATTAACTAAGAAGTTACTTGAAGTTAAGGGATATTAGGTGAAATTTGTTAAGGTTATGTGAGGTTATGTGAAGTTAGGTTAGGTTAGGTGAGGTTAGGAGATGCTGCATGATGTTAAGTGAGGTTTGGCATACTTATGTGAGATTAAGTGAGTTTACAGAGGTTAGGTGAGATCAGGTGATGTTAGATGCAGTTATATGAGGTTATATATGGTTAGGTGAAGTTAGGTGAGGTTAGGTGTGCTTTTTTTTTAATTAGTTGATGTTAGAAGAGTTTATGTTAGGATAGGTGAAGTTAGGTGTATTTAGCTTAGGTTATGTTAGGTTTGTTTAATTTAGGTGAGGTTACAAGAGATTAGGAAAGGTTTGATATTGTTAAATGAGGTTAATTGAGGTTATGTGTTTTTATGTGAGGGTAGGTGATGTTAGGTGAGGTTAGGTGTGCTTATTCGAATTTTGGTGAGTTTAGGAGAGGTTATGTTGGGATAGGTGAGGTTAGGTATGTTTAGAAGATGATTGGTGAGGTTAGTTGAGGTCAGTTGTGTTTAGGTGTGGGTAGGTGAAGTTAGATGAGGTTGATTATGATTAGGTGTTGCTAAAAGAGGTTAGTTGGGGTAAATTGAGGTTAAGTGTGGTTAGATGAAGTGAAGTGAGGTAATGTGAGGATAGGCGAGGTTAGGTGTGCTTAGGTGAAGTTAAAGTAGGTTAGTCGAGGTAAATTGAGGTTAGGTGTGGTTAGATGAAGTGAAGTGAGGTAATATGAGGATAGATGAGGTTAGGTGTGATTAGGTAAGGTTATGTTAGGTTAGGTGTGCTTAGGTGTTGTTAGGTGAGGTTAGGTGAAGTTAGGTGCGATTATGAGAGGTTAGGTAAAGTTAGGTTAGAATAGGTGTTATTTGTTGAGGTTAGGTGTGTTTATGTGAGGTTAGGTGAGGTTATGTATGGTTAGGTGAGGTTAGGTGGTGTTAGGTGTGGTTAGGTGTGCTGAGGTGAGGTTAATTGAGGTTAGGTGATATAAGTTATGCTTAGAAGGATTAAGTGAGGTTTGATTTCCAAACTACCCTCCTACGGTTTCTATCCTTCTCTCTGTAACTTCATCTCAAGTTTCCTTTCTGACCGTTCTATTGCTGCTGTGGTAGACGGTCACTGTTCTTCTCCTAAATCTATTAACAGTGGTGTTCCTCAGGGTTCTGTCCTGTCACCCACTCTCTTCTTATTATTCATTAATGATCTTCTAAACCAAACTTCTTGTCCTATCCACTCCTATGCTGATGATACCACCCTGCACTTTTCCACGTCTTTTCATAGACGTCCAACCCTTCAGGAGGTAAACATATCACGCAGGGAAGCCACAGAACGCCTGACTTCTGATCTTTCTAAAATTTCTGATTGGGGCAGAGCAAACTTGGTATTGTTCAATGCCTCAAAAACTCAATTCCTCCATCTATCAACTCGACACAATCTTCCAGACAACTATCCCCTCTTCTTCAATGACACTCAACTGTCCCCCTCTTCTACACTGAACATCCTCGGTCTGTCCTTTACTTATAATCTGAACTGGAAACTTCACATCTCATCTCTAGCTAAAACAGCTTCTATGAAGTTAGGTGTTCTGAGACGTCTCCGCCAGTTTTTCTCACCCCCCCAGCTGCTAACTCTGTACAAGGGCCTTATCCGTCCATGTATGGAGTATGCTTCACATGTCTGGGGGGGTTCCACTCATACTGCTGTTCTAGACAGGGTGGAATCAAAAGCTTTTCGTCTCATCAACTCCTCTCCTCTAACTGACTGTCTTCAGCCTCTCTCTCACCGCCGCAATGTTGCATCTCTTGCTGTCTTCTACCGCTATTTTCATGCTAACTGCTCTTCTGATCTTGCTAACTGCATGCCTCCCCTCCTTCCGCGGCCTCGCTGCACAAGACTTTCTTCTTTCTCTCACTCCTATTCTGTCCACCTCTCTAACGCAAGAGTTAACCAGTATTCTCAATCATTCATCCCTTTCTCTGGTAAACTCTGGAACTCCTTGCCTGCTTCTGTATTTCCACCTTCCTATGACTTGAATTCCTTCAAGAGGGAGGTTTCAAGACACTTATCCACCAATTTTTGACCACTGCTTTGACCCTTTTAGGGACTGGCATTTCAGTGGGCATTTTTTTATTAGATTTTTGTTGCCCTTGGCCAGTATCCTTCCTACATAAAAAAAAAAAAAAAAAAAAAAAAAAAAAGGTGAGGTTATGTTTTCTTAGCTAAGGTTAGGTGATGTTAGGACAGGTTAGATTTTAATAAGTTTGGTTATGTGAAATTAGATGTCGTGAAGTATGGTTAGGTGAGGTTAGATGAGGTTAGGTGTAGTTAGGAAATTTTGTGAGGTTAGGAATGGTTAGTTAAGGTTAAATGAGGTTAGGTATAGTTAGATGAGATTAAGTGTAGTTAGTTACGTTAGGATACTTGAGGATAGATTACGGTAGGATACATGAGGTTAGATAAGGTTAAGTGAGGTTACATGAGGTTAGATGAAATTAGGTTTGTTAGGTGAGGTATGGTGAGGTTAGTTGAGGTTAGGTAAAATTAGGTGAGGTTTGGTGAGGTTAAATGACGTTAGGTAAGGTTCGGTGAGGTTTTGTAATATTAGTAGAGGTTAGTTGAGGATAAGTGAGTTAGTGACGTTATGTATGGCTAAATGAGGCTAGGTATGGTTAGGTGTGGTTAGGTGAGGTTAGAAACAGGTGTTTTGGTGAGTTTAGCTGAGTTTAGGTTAGGTTAAGTGAGATGATGTTTGTTTATGTGAGGTTAGGTAACATTAGGTATATATAGGTGTTATTATATGAGATTAGGTGAGATTAGAGTAAGTTAGGTGATTTAGGTAAGTTTAGGTTAGGTTTAGTTATGTTAAGAGAGGTTATGTGAGGTAAGGTGAGGTTAGGCATACTTTGTTAAACGTTAAAATCTACCAGGTTAAATGAGGTCAGCTGTGGTTAAATGAGGTCAGGTGATGTTAGGTGTGTTTATGTGAGATTAGGTAGGAATAGGTACTGTTAGGTGAGGTTAGGTGTGCTTAGGTAAGGTTAGGTGAGGATAGGAGAGGTTAAGTGAGGATAGGTGAGGTTAAGAGCGTTTAGATGATAGGTGAGGTTAGGTAAGTTTAGTTATATTTTAGATGTGGTTAGGTGAGGTTAGAGGAAGTTAGGTGTGATTAAGAGAGTTTAAGAGAGGTTAAGTGAGGTTAGATGAGGTTAGGTGTTAAGTGAGGTTAGTTGAGGTTAGGTGAGGTTATGTAAGGTTAGATGTGGTTAGGTGTGATTAGTTAATGTTAGGTTTGATTGGGTTATGTTACATGAGGTTAGGTGACTTAGGTAAATTTAGGTTAAGTTAGGTAAGGTTAGTAGAGGTTAGTAGAGGTAAGTAAGGTTATGTTAGGTTAGGTGATTCTAGGTATGGCTATGTGAGGTTAGGTATGGTTATGTGTGGTTAAGTGAGGTTAGGTGAGATTAGGTGCGGTTAGGTGACTTAGGTAAATTTAGGTTAGGTTAGGTAAGGTTAGGAGAAGTTAGGTGAGGTTAGGTGTCGTTAGGTGTGGTTATGTGAGTTTAGGTGTGGTTAGATGTGATTAAGAAAGGTTAGATGAGGTTAGGCGTGGTTAAGTGAGGTTAAGTGAGGTTACTTTAGGTTTTGTTTAGATAGGTGGAGTTAAGTGTGCTTAGAAGAGATTAGGGGAGTTAAGGTGTGGTTAGGTGAAGTTATGTGAGGTTTGGTGGTTAGGTAAGGGTGTGTGAGGTTAAGTGTCAGTTGGTATGGTAAGGTGATGTTAAGTGAAGTTCGATGTAGTGAGTTGAAGTTTTGTGAGGTTAGGTGAGGTTAAGTGTGCTTAGGTGAAGTTGTATGAGTTTAGGTGTACTTAAGTGATATTGGGAAAGGGGGTGATGTTCGGTGATGATAGGTAAAATTAGGTGAGATTAGGTAACGTTAGGTATAATTAGGTGAGGTTAAGTGAGGTTAGGTGTGGTTAGTTGAGAATAGGTGATCTTATGTGATTTTAGGTAAGATCAAGTGAAATAAGATGAGGTTAGGTAATGTTAAGGTGGGGTTAGGTAAGGTTAGAAGAGGTTGAGCAAGGTTAGGTAAGATTAGGTGAGGTTAGATGATATTTGCTGAGGTTAGGTGAGGTTAAAATGTTTTATGCATATTCAGGTGATGTTAGATGGTGTGGTTACCTGTGATTATGTGACTTTAGGTAAGGGTAGCTAAAATTAGGTAAGTTTAGGTGAGGTAGGTGAGTTTAGGTGAGGTTGGGTGTAACTTGGTGTGGTTATTTGAGATATGTGATGTTAGATTTGATTAGGTGAGATTAGGTGACTTAGGGTAGTTTAGGTGAGGTTTGTTGTATTTAGGTGATGTTTGGTGAGATTATGTGTTGTTATTGAGGATAGGTGAAGTTTAATGAGGTTAGGTGTGGCTATGTAAGGTTAGGTAATGTTATGTATAGTTAGGTGAGGTTAAGTGAGATTTGTTAAAGTTAGGTGAGGTTAGGTAAGGTTAAGTGAGGTCATTTTATGATAGATGAGGTTAGGTGACTTTAGGTATGGTTAGGTGAGGTTAGGTGAGGTTAGGAAAGGTTAAGTCACACTATGTGTGGTGAGGTGAAGCTACATTAGGTTGGGTAAGGTTAGGTAAGATTAGGTGAGGTTAGATGTTATTAGGTAAAGTTATGTGAGGTTAGATGTGGTTAGATGTGGTTAGTGAAGGATAGGTGAAGTTATGTGATTTTAGCTAAGGTTATGTGAGCTTGTGAGGTTTGTGAATTAATGTTAGGTGATGTTAAGTGATGTTAAGTGATAATAGCTGAAGTTAGGTTCAGTGAGGTTAGGTGAGGTTAATTGAGGTTAGGTGAGATTAGGTGCGGTTAGGTGTGATCAGGTGACTCTGAGTGAGGTTTGGTGATGTTAGGTGTGGTTAGGTGAGGTTATATGAGTTTAAGTTTGGTTGGGAGTGGTTATGTTACGTTAGCTGCGATTAGGTAAATTAGGTTTGGTTAGAAGTTATGTAAGGTTAGGAGAGTTTAGGTGAGGTTAGGTGCTGTTAGATGAGATTAGGTGTGGTAATATGAGGTTAGGTGGGGTCAGGTGAGGTTAGGGTAGGTTAGCTGAGGATAGGAGACGTTAGGAAAGGTTAGGTGAGGCTAGTGAATTTTTTAGAGGATAGGTGTGATTAGGTGAGGTTAGTTGAAGTTAGGTTAGGTTAGTTAGATTCGGTAAGGTTAACTGAGGTTAGGTGAGCTTATTTTAAGATTAGGTGAGGTTAGGCGAGGTTAGGTGACATTATATGTGGTTATATAAAGTTTAAGTGTGTTTAGGTATGGTTAGGTGAGGTTAGGGAAAGATAGGTGATGTTAGGTTAGGCTAGATGTGATTAGATGTGATTTGGTGATGTCAGTTGTGATTAGGAATGGTTAGGTGACTTAGGTGACATTATGTTTGGTTATGTGAGGTTAGGAGAGGTTAAGTGATGCTAGGTAAGGTAAGTTATATGAGGTTAGGCATGCTTAGGTAAGGTTATGTGAGGTTAGGAGAGGATAGGTAAGTTTAGGTGAAGTTAGATATGTATAGGTCTGGTTATTAGCTGTTTGTTGAGGTTAAGTGAGGTTAATTGTTGTTTGGTGTGGTTAGGTGAGGTTAGTTGTTGTAACTTGTGGTTAGTAGGGTTTATGTTATGTTAAATGAGGTCATGTTTGGTTAAGAGAGGTTAAGAGAGGTTGTTAGCAGTGGATATGTGTGATTATGTGTGGTTAGGAGAGATTTAGTTAGGTTAAGTGGGGGTAGGTCTGGTTAGGTGAAGTTTCATGAGATTAGGTGAGCTTAGGTCAGGCTAGGTAAAACTAGGTGAGGTTAGGTGTGGAATGCTGTTATAATATGAGATTAGGTCAGGTTAGTTTAGGTTATGTGAGGTTAGGTGTGTTTAGGTGTGCTTAGGTAAGGCTAGTTTTCCTGCTAGGTGAGGTTTAGGTTTAATGAGGTTAGGCAAGTGTAGGTGATGTAAGGTAAGGTTAAGTGTTCATAGGTGAGTTTAGGCGAGTTTGCTTTAAGTTATGTGTGCTTAGGTGAGGTTAGATGTACTTAGGTAAGGTTAGTTGTGGTTAGGTGAGATTAGGTATGTTTAGGTGAGGTTAGGTGTGGTTAGGTGATATTAGGTATGTTTAGATTAGTTAAGGTTAGGTGAGCATAAGTTAGGTGTGCTTAGGGTGATTAGGTAAGGTTTAAAATTTTTTAGAGTTTATGTATCCTTACATGAGGATAGATGAGGTTAGGACAGGTTAGGAGAGGTTAGGTGAAGTTAGGTAATTCTGGGTGTGGTTACGTGTGGTATGGGATGAGGGTTATGAGAGGTTAGGTGATGTTAGGTGAAGTTATATGAGGTTAGGTGAAGTTAAATGAGGTAAGATGTAGTTAGGTTAGTTTAATTAAGGTTAGGTGAGGTTAGCTGAAATTAGGTGAGGTTAGGTAAAGTTATGTTAAGTTACGTTATATTTGGTTAAGTTGAGGTAAGGTGAGGTTAGGTGAGGTGAGCTGAGATTATGTGAGCTTGCATGAGGTTAGGTAACGCTACATATGGTTAGGTGAGGTTGTGTTATAATTATGATAAGGTGTGGTTAGGTGAGGTTAGATAATATTAGGTCAGGTTATGTGAGGCTAGATGAGGTTATGTAAGGTGAGCTTAGCAAGATGAGTTTAACTGAGGATAGGTATGGTTACTTGAGGTGAGATTAGGTGTGGTTAGGTGTAATTAGTTGAGGTTAGGTGTGATTAGGTGAAGTTAGGTGAGGTTAAGTCAGGTAAGGAATGCTTATATTAGGTTTTGTTAGGTTATGAGAGGTTTGGTGATGTCTGGTGAGGTTAGTTGTGGTTAGGTGTGGCTAGGAGAAGTTAGGTGAGGTTAGCTGAGGTTAGATGAGGTTAGGTACTGATGGGTGTGGTTAGGTGTGGTTAGGAGAGGTTATGTGAGGTTAAGAGGTTTAAATGATGTGAGGTGAGGTTAAGTGAAGTTACATGTGGTTATGTAAGGTTAGTTCATGTCTAGGTGAGGTTAGGAGAGGTTATGTAAGGTTAGGTGAGGCTAGGTGAGGTTATGTGTGGATAAGTGTTGTAAAGAGAGATAATGTGAGGTTCGGTAAGGTTTGTTTGTGTTATGTGAGATTAGGTAAGGATAGGTGTGATTAGGTGAGGTTTCTTGAGGGTGTGATTGCTTAAGTGAGGTTAGGTTTGGTAAGTTTAGATGAGGTTAGATGTTGTTAGGTGAGGTTAGGTGTGTTTAGCTGAGGTAAGTTGAGGTTAGGTAAGTTTTTAGGTGTGGTTAGGTGAGGTTAGGAGAGTTTAAGTTTGCTTAGGGAAGTTTACATGAGGTTATAACAGGTTTTGTGACGTTAGTTGAGATTAAGTGTAATTATGTGTGGTTAGTAGATGTTAGGTCATATTAGGTGAGGATAGTTCTGGTTTGGTGTGATTATTTAAGGTTAGGTTTGGTTAAGTATGGTTAGGAGAGCTTAGGTGAGTTTCATTAAGGTCAACTTTGGTTAAGAGAAGTTAGATTGTGTTATTTGTGGATAGGGATGGTTAGGTGTTATTAGGAGAGCTTAGGGGAGGTTAAGTGAGGTTAGGTAAGGTTATGTGAGATTAGGTAATGTTAGGTGTGCTTAGAGGGTGTTAGAGGAGTTTATGTGTCCTTAAGTAAGATTATGTATAGGTATGTGAGGTTAGAGAGGATGGGTGTGTTTGGGTGAGGTTAGGTAAGGTTAGTTGAGGTTATGTGTGCTTAGGTGACATTAACTTGAGGTTAGGTGTGCTTAGGTGGGGTTAGGTGAAGCTAGATGAGGTTTCTTAATGCTAGGTGTGGTTAGGTTTGGTTAGCTGAGGTTAGATGAGGTTAAGTGTGTTTTGGAGTGGTAATGAGAGGATAAGAGATGTTAGGTGAGGCTAGAGGCTAGAAGAGGTTAGGTAAGGTTAAGTGATGTTGGGTGAGATTACTTGAAATTAGGTGAGATTAGGTGAAGTTAGGTTAGTTTAGGTTAGGTTAGGTTCGGTTAGGTTAAGTGAGGTTAGGTGAGGTTAGCTGAGATTAGGTGAGGTTACATGAGGCTAGCTAGGTGATGTTACGTATGGTTAGGTGAGGTTAGGTGAAATTAGTTGTAGTTATGTGTGATTAGGTGAGGTTAGGTGTGACTAGATGAGGTTAGGTAACTTAGGTGAGGCTAGGTTAGGTTATGTGTGGTTTGGAGAGAGTAAGTGATGATAGATGAGGGTAGGTGAGGTTAGGCATGCTTATATGACGTTACATGATGTTAGGAGAGATTTGGCGAGTTTTGGTGAGGTTAGGTGTGGTTTGGAAAGATTAGGAGATGTTTGGTGAGGATAGTTGCGGTTTGGTTTGGTTAGGTGAGGTTAGGTGTGGTTAGATATGGATAGGAGAGTTCAAGTGAGGTTAGGTGAGGTCAGGTTTGGTTAAGTGAGGTTAGGTGAAGATAGGTATGAATATATGTGGTTAGGTGTAGTTAGGAGAGGTTCGGTGAGGTTAGGTAGTTTAGGTGAGGTTAGTTGAAGTTAGGTAAAGTTACTTGAGATTTAGTGAGGTAAGGTTTTGAGATTTTAGGTGAGGGCTGGTAAGTTGAAGTGAGTCTAGGTGAGGTTATGAGTGGATATGTATGGTAACATGAGGTTAGGTAAGGTTTGGTGAGGTCAGGTGAGGTTATTTGAGGTTAGGTAAGGTTAGGTGTGCTAAAGAGTGAGGTTAAATTATGTCAGGTGTGCCTAGGTAAGGTTAGGTTATGTGTACTTAGGTGAAGTTAGGTGAGTTTAGGACACCTTAGATGTGGTTAGGTGAGGTTAGGTAATTTTAGGAGTGGTTAGGTATGGTTATGTGAGGTTAGGTGAGGTTAAGTGTCGTTAGGTGAGGTTATATGTCGTTAGGAGAAGTTATCTGAGTACAGGAGAGGTTCGGTGTTGTTAATTGAGATTAGGTGAGCTTCGCTAAGTTTTAGGTAATGTTAGGTAAAGTTAGGTGAGGTTAAGTGAGGTTAAGTGAAGTTAGATAAGATTATGTTTTGTTAGGAGAGGTTAGGTGAGGTTAGGTGTGATTAGGTGTGGTTAAGTGTGGTTAAGTGAGGTTATGTGAGCTTAGGTGTGGTTAAGTGATGAACGGTAAGGTAAGGTGTAGATTGAGGTTAAGTGAGTTTGTGTGCTTAGGGGATGTTGGGTGAGGTTAGGTGAGGTCAGGTGTGATTAGGTAAGGTTAGTTGAGTTTAGCATAGGTTAGGTTATGTTAGGTGAGGATAAGGATGAGGTTAAGTGAGGTTAGGTGTGGTTAGGAGAAGTTAGGTGAGGTTCTGTGAGGTTTAGTAAGGTTAAGTTTTGTTACATAAAATCAGGTATAGCTAGGTGAGGTTAGGTGTGGTAAGGTGAGTACAGGTGAGGTTAGTTGAGGTTAGCTAAGTTTAGGTGAGGTTAGGTGATGTTACATAAGTTTAGATGAAGTTAGCTGATATTAGGTATGGCTAAGTAAGATTAGTTTTTATTAAGTGCGGTTAGGTGAAGTTAGATAAGGTTTGGTGAAGCTATGTAAGGTTAGGTGAGGTTAAGTAAGGTTATGTGAGGTTTGTTTAGGTTAAGTGAGATTATGTGTGTTAGGTGAGGTTATGTGGCGTTAGGTGTGGTTAGGTGTTGTTAGGTGAAGTTAGGTAAATTCTAGGTGCGATTAAGTGAGGAGAGATTAGGTGAGTTGAAGAGAGGTAAAGTGAAGTTAGGTATGTTATATAAGGTTAGGTCCTGTTAGGTGAGGTTAGGTGAGGTTATATGTGGTAAGGTGATATTAGGTTATATTATTTGTGCTCACATTAGGTTACGTAACGTGAAGTAAGAAGAGGTTAGTTTAGGTTAAGTGAGATTAAATGTGGTTATATGTTGTTAGGAGAGGTTAGGTAAGGATAGATGATACTATTGTTGGTTAGGTGCGGTTAGTTGATTTAAGTTAAGGTTAGGTGTGGTTAGGTGAGATTAAGTGAGGTTTGGTGAAATTAAGTGTGTTAGGTGTGGTTAAGTTATGTTTGATGAGGTTAGGAGTGGTTAGGTGAGGTTAGGTGAGGTTACCTATGGGTAGGTATGAATAAGTAATGTTAAATGAGGTTAGTTGAGGTTACCTTTGGTTAGTCGAGGTTACATGCGGTTAGGTGTGGTTATATGGTGAGGTTTGGTGAGGTAAGCTGTGTCTAGGTGAAGTCAAGAGAAGTTATGTAAGGTTATTTATAATTATGTAAGGTTAGGTGCTGTTAGCTAATGTTATGTGAGGTTAGGTGTGCTGAAGTTAGGTTACTAGAGGCTAAGTGAGGTTAGGAGAAGGTAGGTGAGGTTAATGATTAGATGTGGTTAGGTGTGGTTAGGAGAGTTTAGGTGAGGTTAGGAGAGATTAAGTGTAGTTTGGTGTCTTTAGGTGAGGTTAGGTCAGATTAGCTGTGGTTAGCTGAGATTAAGTGAGGTTGTGTGTTGTTTGGTGGGAATAGATGAGGTTAGGAAAGGTAATATGAGGTTAAGGAAGGTTAGATGAGGTTACCTGTGGTTAGATGAGGTTATATGGTGTTAGGTGTGTTGTTAGATGAGGTTAGATGAGGTAAGGTGAGGTTAAGTGTAATTAGTTGAGGTTATATGACTTAGGTGAGGTTAGATGAAATTAGGAGAGGTTAGGTGATATTTGGTGTGGTTAGGTGAGGTTATGTGAGTTTAAGTGAGGTTAGCTATGATTAGATGTGGTTAGGTGAGGATCAGTTAGGTTAGGTGAGGTTAGGTGAGGCTATGTGTGATTACGTAAAGTTAGGTGAGATTAGCTAAGGTTACTAAAAGTTAGGTAGGATTTAGTGAGGTGTGTTAGAAGAGGTTAAGTAATATTAGGTGTTTTAGGAGAAGTTAGCTGAGGTTAGGTAAGGTTAGAAGGTTAGGTGAGGGTTGGTGAGGTTTGGTAAGGTCATGTGCGATTAAGTGAGATTAGTAGAAATTAAGGTAAGTTAGGTGAGGCTAAGTGGGAGAAATTAAGGTTAGGTGAGGTTCGGTCAGGTTACGAGATGGTAGGTGAGTTTATCTGAGGTTACATGAGCTTATGTGACGTTAGATGACATAAAGTGTGCTTAGGTGAGGCTAAGTGAGGTTATATTTGTCTAGGTGAGGTTATTTGAGGTTAGGTGAGGTCAGGTGAACTTAGGTTAGGTGAGGTAAGGTTAGGTAAGATTATGTGTGGTTAGGTGAGATTAGGTGAGGTTAGGTGAGGTTAGGTTAGGTTAGATTAGTTAGGTTAGGTGAATTTAGGTGTAATTAGATGAGAATAGGTGTGCTTAAGTGAAATTAGGTGAGGTTAGGACAAGTTTTGCTTGGTGAAGTTAGATGAGGTTAGGTATGGTTAATTATAGTTAGGTGAGGTTAGGTGTGGTTAGTTGTGGTTAGGAGAGGTTACATGAGGTTAGTTGAGACAATGTGAGGTTATGTGAGGTTAAGTACGGTTATGTAAAGATATGTGAGATTAGGTGAGGTTAGGTAGTGTTAGATGTGGTTCTGATTGATTAGTTAAGGATAGTTGAGTGTTAAGTGAGGTTACATAAGGTTAAGTGATGTTAGGTTAGGTTAGGTAAACTTACATGGGGTTAAGTATTTAATTGTAAGGTTAGGTGAAGTTAGATGATATTAGCTGAGATTAGAGGATGTTATATGATGTTATATGAGGTTACGTTGTGAGTGATTAGTATGAGTGATTAGGATATTTGAAGTTAGGTGAAGTTAGGTAAGGTTAGGTGAGGTTAGGTGAGGTTAAGTGAGGTTAGGTGATATTAATTGCGGTTAGTTGTCAGCAGCTGAGGTTAGGTGAGGTTAAATGTGGTTAGGAGATGTTAGGTATTAATAGGTGAGGTTATGTTAAGTTAGGTATTGTTAGGTGAGATTAGGTGAGGTTAGGTAAGGTAGGGTGATGTTTGAATACTTGGGTGAAGTTACATGAGGTTAGGTAAGGTTAAGAGAGGCTAGGAATGGTTAGGTGTGGTTGGATTGTGTTTCTTATTTAGGTGAGGTTAGTTGAGGTTAGGTGTGTTTGGGTGAGGTTTGGTGAGGTTAGATGAGGATAACTGATGATAAGTGAGTTAAGGTAAGGTAAGTTTAGGTGAGGTTATGTAAGGTTAAGTGTAGTAATGTGAAATTAGTTGAAGTAAGGTGAGATTATGCGAGTTTAAGTGAGGTTAGATGTGGTTGGATGAGGTTAGGTTATGTTAGGTGTAGTTAGGTGTTGTTAGGTGAGGTTAGGTGAGGTTGAAAGTGGTTAGGTGAGGATAATTGATGATGATGAGTTGAATTAAGTTAAGGTTAGGTGAGAGTAAAATAATAATAATAATAATAATAATAATAATAAGAAGAAGAAGAAGAAGAAGAAGAAGAAGAATTATAATAATAATAATAATAATAATAATAATAATAATAATAATAATAATAATAATAATAATAATGATAATAATAATAATGATAATAATAATAATAATAAAAATAATAATAATAATAATAATAATAATAATAATAATAATAATAATAATAATAAATGGTTTATTATTCAGGCAGTTTACAAACTGAAAATGTACACAGAGGGGAGTGGAAATACTTAACATTAATCCTGAAGCTAGGTCTAATCTAGAAGCGAAATACTATTGATTGATGGCTCGTACCATGGTGGGAATCGCACTGAGTCTGTACCGGTCCGTGCGCGGCACCCTTAGTGGCGTTATCTTATTGTGTTGTTTGGTGGCACGGACGGGGTGAGGCGCGTCAAGCGGCAGCATGTGTCTGAGAGTTGGATGATGCAAAAGTCCCCTTCAAATTTCACCAAAGCCTCTCGGTGCCTGGTGTATAGTCTGAACAGACTCAGGGTGGTCAGGACTTCATCATAGGTTGTGTAGGCGGGACCAAGGATGACCCTTCACGCCCTTTTCTGCAGGCTCTCTAGCTGGAGCTGTTGAGTGTGTGTGTGGGAGAAGAACCACGCTGGGGAGACATACAAATGTTTTGGGGAGGATGAAGTTGAGGTACACCCCCCTTAACTTGTCTGTCGGCGTCCCCAGCGACCTGAATCTGCGCAGCATGTACAGCCTGTAAGTATCCGATCTTACGGTGCTGGCGACATGCTACTTCCATGTCAGCTGGTCGTCCACCGTGACTCCGAGAAGCTTGGCACATTGGACCATCTGGAGGGAGTACGGGCTCACCGTGAGCTGGGGAGGGGGCACTGGTAAAGAGGAGGTACAGGAATGCATCACCACAGTTTTGCTGTGGTTAATGGTCATCCTGTTCTTTTTCGTCCACTTCTGCAGTCGCTCCAAGATTGCATGCAGTGGCGAGTAGTCCGGGTTCTTGTTGCAGACTGGGATGCTGATGGTGCAGTCATCCTCATACTTCCAGTGATGGGGGTGTCAGTGAGTGCGTCGTTAATCAGGAGTAGGAAGCTTAGTGAACCCATCGTGGTCCCCTGGGAGATCCCACATATCAGCTGTAGGAAATTAGAGACAGAGCCCTGGTAGCGAACAGCCTGACGCCTCCCTGAGAGGAAGTCGGCTAGCCACGCTACCAGGTTAGGAGGGAGACCCAGACTTATTGCCTTGCTGATGACAAAAAATATGATCAACAAGATCAAAGGCTTTTTGAAGTTCAGAAAAGCAACAGCTAGAGAGGTGCTTCGCTTGCCCAAGTGGCTGTGGATGAATTCAAGGAAGCTGGTCAGGTAATGGGAGGTGAAGGTGGCTTTGATATTGCCAAACTGTCTGATATCCACGGTATTATAAACTTTGGTGTAGGCCCAGTCATACACAAAATCTTCACAAATAAGGCTAGGGATAGGGGTGATAGAGACTGGCCTGAGATCAACGAGTGACTGTGGACTGGAAGTTTTGGGGATGAGAGTGACGCAAGATGTCTTCCAGTCCGCGGAGCAGGAGTGTTGAGAGAGAGAGAGGCATTTATTATGGAGCATAGCGGTGTTGCTGGCTCTTCAGGAAACTCCTCGTAAATTTTTATAGGATGGTCAGTTGGTGTGGTGATCTTGATTTAAATTTAAGCATTCTCTTAAAAACATCCATCGCCTGGACGGTGGAGGGTGGGGAGGGAGCGGGAAGATGGTCTGGAAGCGGAGTGGTGTGGAGGGGAGGAAAGGTCTGACAGATAGCGGCAAAGTGATGGTTCATCTCCTGAGCTGCGAGATTAGCAAGAAGGTGTGAGGTGCAAGGAAGAGATGAAGTGTGCTTTTGTAGGCCACACACTGGTTTGATCTTAGCATACTACTGTCTGTTGTTGGCCAACTTGAGGTGGTGTATCTTGTCCCGGTAATATCATGCCTTGGCAGCCTTAATCTCCCTGATCCCTTTGTTTCTTAGTTTTTTGTATAGGACCGGTCAGGAGTGGAACGCCCAGGTCCGCTGACACATGAGTCTTTTAAGGCGGGGCGCCATCCAGGGGTATCAAACGGGTGCACTGTGACGGTCTTGGTTGGGAAGTAGCGGAGGAAGGCTTCTGTGGTGGTGGCGACGTAATTGTGCCATTTTAAGTGGACGTCCTCCAATATTTATATATTTATAATCACCAGAAAACCAAGTCTGAATAAAAAAAATGGTATTGCAGTTCTAAGAGATACTTATGTAACCTATGAAATAAGTTTGAGTGAGATACACGGTATCAATATTTTTAGAGACAATTCTAAAATCACCTAACCACACCTAGCAACACCTAACCTAACATTACCTCACTTTTTTTTTTTTTTTAGGAAGGACACTGGTCAAGGGCAACAAAATTCCAATAAAAAATATGCCTACTCAAATGCGAGTCCCATAAAAGGGTCAAAGCAGTAGTCAAAAATTGATGAATAAGTGTCTTGAAACCTCCCTCTTGAAGGAATTCAAGTCATAGGATGGTGGAAATACAGAAGCAGGCAGGGAGTTCCAGAGTTTATCAGAGAAAGGGATGAATGACTGAGAATACTGGTTAACTCTTGCGTTAGAGAGGTTGACAGAATAGAGGTGAGAGAAAGAAGAAAGTCTTGTGCAGCGAGGCCGCGGAAGGAGGGGAGGCATGCAGTTAGCAAGATCAGAAGAGCAGTTAGCATGAAAATAGCGGTAGAAGACAGCTAGATATGCAATTATGCGGCAGTGAGAGAGAGGCTGAAGACAGTCAGTTAGAGGAGAGGAGTTGATGAGACGAAAAGCTTTTGATTCCACCCTGTCAGAAGAGCAGCATGAGTGGAACCCCCCCAGACTTCTAACTTTAATTCTTGCTGGAAGTTTGCTTACATTCACCTAACTTTTTAGAAGCTGTTTCAGCTAGAGATGAGATGTGAAGTTTTCAGTTCAGATTATAAGTAAAAGACAGGCCGAGGATGTTCAGTGTAGAAAAGGGGGACAGTTGCGTGTCATTGAAGAAGAAGGGATAGTTGTCTGGAAGGTTGTGTCGAGTTGATAGATGGAGGAATTGAGTTTTTGAGGCATTGAACAATACCAAGTTTGCGCTGCCCCAATCAGAAATTTTACAAAGATCAGAAGTCAGGCGTTCTGTGGCTTCCCTGCGTGATATGTTTACCTCCTGAAGGGTTGGACGTCTATGAAAAGACATGGGAAAGTGCAGGGTGGTATCATCAGCGTAGGAGTCGATAGGACAAGAAGTTTGGTTTAGAAGATCTTTAATGAATAATAAGAAGAGAGTGGGTGACAGGACAGAACCCTAAGGAACACCACTGTTATTAGATTTAGGAGAAGAACAGTGACCGTCTACCACAGCAGCAATAGAACGGTCAGAAAGGAAACTTGAGATGAAGTTACAGAGAGAAGGATAGAAACTGTAGGAGGGTAGTTTGGAAATCAAAGCTTTGTGCCAGACTCTATCAAAAGCTTTTGATATGTCCAAGGCAACAGTAAAAGTTTCACCAAAATCTCTAAAAGAGGATGACCAAGACTCAGTAAGGAAAGCCAGAAGATCACCAGTAGAGCGGCCCTGACGGAACCCATACTGGCGATCAGATAGAAGGTTGTGAAGTGATAGATGTTTAAGAATCTTCCTGTTGAGGATATATTAAAAAACTTTAGATAGGCAGGAAATTAAAGCAATAGGACGGTAGTTTGAGGGATTAGAACGGTCACCCTTTTTAGGAACAGGTTGAATGTAGGCAAACTTCCAGCAAGAAGGAAAGGTAGATGTTGACAGACAGAGCTGAAAGGGTTTGACTAGGCAAGGTGCAAGTACGGAGGCACAGTTTCGGAGAACAATAGGAGGGACCCCATCAGGTCCATAAGCCTTCTGAGGGTTTAGGCCAGCGAGGGCATGGGAAAAATCATTGCGAAGAATTTTATTAGGTGGCATGAAGTAGTCAGAGGGTGGAGGAGAGGGAGGAACAAGCCCAGAATCGTCCTAGGTAAAGTTTTTAGCAAAGGTCTGAGCAAAGAGTTCAGCTTTAGAAATAGATGTGATAGCAGTGGTGCCATCTGGTCGAAGTAGAGGAGGAAAAGAAGAAGAAGCAAAGTTATTGGAGATATTTTTGGCTAGATGCCAGAAATCACGAGGGGAGTTAGATCTTGAAAGATTTTGACATTTTCTGTTAATGAAGGAGTTTTTGGCTAGTTGGAGAACAGACTTGGCATGGTTCCGGGCAGAAATATAAAGTGCATGAGATTCTGGTGATGGAAGGCTTAAGTACCTTTTGTGGGCCACCTCTCTATCATGTATAGCACGAGAACAAGCTGTGTTAAACCAAGGTTTAGAAGGTTTAGGACGAGAAAAAGAGTGAGGAATGTATGCCTCCATGCCAGACACTATCACCTCTCTTATGCGCTCAGCAAACAAAGACGGGTCTCTGACACGGAAGCAGTAGCCATTCCAAGGAAAATCAGCAAAATACCTCCTCAGGTCCCCCCAACTAGCAGAGGCAAAACGCAAGAGGCACCTTCGCTTAGGGGGATCCTGAGGAGGGATTGGAGTGATAGGACTAGATAAAGATATGAGATTGTGATCGGAGAAGCCCAACAGAGAAGAAAGGGTGACAGCATAAGCAGAAGGATTAGAGGTCAGGAAAAGATCAAGAATGTTGGGCGTATCTCCAAGACGGTCCAATACGAGTAGGGTGTTGCACCAATTGCTCTAGGTCATGGAGGATAGCAAAGTTGTAGGCTAGTTCACCAGGATGGTCAATGAAGGGAGAGGAAAGCCAAAGCTGGTGGTGAACATTGAAATCTCCAAGATTGGAGATCTCTGCAAAAGGGAAGAGGGTCAGAATGTTTTCCACTTTGGAAGTTAAGTAGTCAAAGAATTTCTTATAGTCAGAGAAGTTAGGAGAGAGGTATACAGCATAGATAAATTTAGTATGAGAGTGACTCTTTAGTCGTAGCTGGATGGTGGAAAACTCGGAAGATTCAAGAGCGTGGGCACGAGAGCAGGTTAAGTCATTGCGCACATAAACGCAGCATCCAGCTTTGGATCGAAATTGAGGATAGAGAAAGTAGGAGGGAACAGAAAAGGGACTACTGTCAGTTGCCTCAGACACCTGAGTTTCAGTGAGGAAAAGAAGATGAGGTTTAGAAGAGGAGAGGTGGTGTTCTACAGATTGAAATTAGATCTTAGACAGCGAATGTTGCAGAAGTTAATGAAGAAAAAGTTGAAGGGGGTGTCAAGACACTTAGGGTCGTCGACAGAAAGGCAGTCCGACCTGGGGACATTTATGGTCCCCTCCCCAGATGGGGACTCCGAAGCTGGTGTAGGAGTCGCCATGATGATTTTAAACTTTTTGAGTGAGGGGTGTGTGTGTTATTAGGTGCTTGTAGTTTTGTGTGGAGGAAGAGAGTTGTCTTCAGAGGACAGAAGCAATGACTGCCCCCTTGTGTTGTGAGACATAAAGGGAAACGTTCAATGAGGTCACAGCTGGTTTAAAGAAAAGTTTACAGCACCCCTTGAACAGTGCTTTAGACTGACTGGGAGTAATTATTGTTTCGGCAGGTGTCTACCGCCTCCTCCTGTAACCTAACCTAACCTAACCTAACCTAAGTCACCCAACCTTACCTAACCTAACTTAACATTACCTAAACTCATGTAACCGTAGATTCAGTTTTGTTGTCCTCCACGACCTAGAGCAATTGGTGCAACAAGTTGCTGCAACTCGTATTTCTGACCGTTTTGGAGATACGCGCAACATTCTTGACCTTTTCCTGACCTCTAATCCTCCTGCTTATGCTGTCACCCTTTCTTCTCCGTTGGGCTCCTCCGATCACAATCTCATATCTGTATCTTGCTCTATCGCTCAAATCCCTCCTCAGGATCCTCAAGGTGCCTTTGGCGTTTTGCCTCTGCTAGTTGGGGGGACCTGAGGAGGTATTTTGCTGATTTTCCTTGGAATGACTACTGCTTCCGTGTCAGAGACCCGTCTTTGTGTGCTGAGCTCATAACAGAGGTGATAGTGTCTGGCAAGGAGGCGTACAATCCTCACTCTTTTTTTCGACATAAACCTTCTAAACCTTGGTTTAACACAGCTTGTTCTCGTGCTGTACTTACATTCAGGCTGTTCCTAAAAAGGGTGACCGTTCTAATCCCTCAAACTACCGTCCTATTGCTTTAATTTCTTGCCTATCTAAAGTTTTTGAATCTATTCTCAACAGGAAGATTCTTAAACATCTATCACTTCACAACTTTCTATCTGATCGCCAATATGTGTTCCATCAAGGCCGCTCTACTGGTGATCTTATGGCTTTCTTTACTGAGTCTTGGTCATCCTCTTTTAGAGATTCTGGTGAAACTTTTGCTGTTGCCTTGGAGATATAAAAGCCTTTTGATAGAGTCTGGCACAAAGCTTTGATTTCCAAACTACCCACCTAGGGCTTCTATCCTTCTCTCTGTAACTTCATCTCAAGTTTCCTTTCTGACCGTTGTATTGCTGCTGTGGTAGACACAGGTACAATACCAAAACACATTGAACAATACCAAACTTGGTATTGTTCAATGCGTCATAAACTCAATTTCTCCAGCTATCAACTCAATACAACCTTCCAGACAACTATCCCCTCTTCTTCAATGACACTCAACTGACCCCATCTTCTACAATGAAGATCCAGGGTCTGTCCTTTACTTATAATCTAAACTAACTACACCTTATCTCACTTAACCATTTCTAACCTCACATAATTTCACCTAAAAGCACCTAATCATACCTAACTTCATTTAACCTCACCCTGTCTATCCTAATATCACCTCCCCACGCATAACCACACCTAACTTCTCATAACCTCACATAACCTCACCTAACCATACCTAACTTCAACTAACTTCACCTAACTTAAGCTAACCAGCTTACCTCACCTAACATTACCTAACCTCAATCTTACCTATCCTCACCTAATCATGCTTAATCTCACCTAACCTCATCTAACGAAGCCTAACCTCATGAAGCCTCACCTATCCTCACCTAACCATACTTTACCTCATATAACCTCACCTAACCACACCAAATCTCACCTAATCTCACATAACATCTCTTAACCTCACCTAACACCAGCTAATCTCACCTTTTTTTTTTCTTATGTAAGAGTGACACTAGCCAAAGGCAACAAAAATCCAATAAAAAAAATGCCCACTGAAACACCAGTCCCATAAAAGGGTCAAAGCAGTAGTCAAAAATTGATGAATAAGTGTCTTGAAACCTCCCCCTTGAAGGAATTCAAGTCATAGGAAGGTGGAAATATAGAAGCAGGCAGGAAGTTCCAGAGTTTACCAGAGAAAGAAATAAATGATTGTGAATACTGGTTAACTCTTGCGTTAGAGAGGTGGACAGAATAGAGGTGAGAGAAAGAAGAAAGTATTGTGCAGAGAGGCCGCTGGAGGAGGGGAGGCATGCAGTTAGCGAGATCAGAAGAGCATAGCGGTAGAAGACAGCTAGAGATGCAACATTGCGACGGTGAGAGAGAGGTTCAAGATAGTCAGTTAAAGGAGAGGAGTTGATGAGACGAAAAGCTTTTGATTCCTCCCTGTCTAGAAGAGCAGTATGAGTGGAATCCCTCCAGACATGTGAAGCATACTTCATACATGGACGGATAAGGCCCTTTAACAGAGTTAGCAGCTGGGGGGGGGGGGGTGAGAAAAACTGACAGAGACGTCTCAGAACTCCTAACTTCATAGAAGCTGTTTTAGCTTGAGATGAGATGTGAAGTTTCCAGTTCAGATTATAAGTAAAGGACAGAACGAGGATGTTCAGTGTAGAAGAGGGGGACAGTTGAGTGTCACTGAAGAAGAGATAGTTGTCTGGAAGGTTGTTTCGAGTTGATAGATGTAGGAATTGAGTTTTTGAGGCATTGAACAATACCAAGTTTGCTTTGCCCCAATCAGAAATTTTAGAAAGATCAGAAATCAAGCGTTCTGTGGCTTCCCTGCGTGAAATGTTTACCTCCTGAGGTTAGGTTTTATTAGCTAAGGTGAAGACGTTAGGAGAGGTTAGATGAGGTTAAGTGTGGTTAGATGAGGTTAGGTGATGTTAAGTGAAGTTAGATTTCATTATGTGAGGTTAGATAAGATTTGGTGGGTTAGGTGATTTTAGATGAGGTTATTTGTGTTTAGGTAAAGGTATGTGTGTTTAACCAAGGTTAGAAAAGTTTATGTGATGTTAGGTGAGGTTAGGTGTGGATAAGTGTAGTTAAGAGAAGTTAGGTTAGCCTAGGTGTGGTTAAGTGAGGTTAGTTGAGATAAGGTGTTGTTACTAGAGGTCAGATTATTTTATGTGAGCTTTTGTGTCGTTATTTGAGTTTATGTGAGATTAGGTGTGGTTAGATGAGGTTATTTGAGATTAGGTGAGGTTAAGTGAGGTTAAGTGTGGATAGGCTTAGTGAGGTTAAGTGTGGATAGGCTTAGTGAGGTTAAGTGTGGTAAGTTTTAGTGAGATTAGGTGATTGTGGGAGACATTTGATTAGGATAAGTGACGTTAGGTAAGGCTAGGGGAGATTAGATGTTTTAGGTGTGGTAAGGTGAGGTTAGGTGAGGATAGGTGAAATTAGTTGTATTTATATTAAGTTAGGTGTGCTTAAGTGAGGTTAGATAAGGTTAGTTGTGATTAGTTAAGATTAAATGAGGTTGGATGCGCTTAGGTTAGGTAAAACAAAGTTAGGAGAGGTTAGGTGAGGTTAGGTGTGCTTAGAGAAGATTAAAAGAGGTTATCTGAAGTTAGGTGTGCTTAGTAGAGGTTAGGTGATTTAAGGTGAGATCAGGTTTGCTTAGGTGAGGTTTTGTGACATTACAACTGTTTAAGCTAGGTTAAGTAGCTATAGGTGAGGTCAGGTGTGATTAGATGTACATAGGTGAGGTTATTTGAGTTTAAATGAAGTTAAGTGTGGTTAGGAAAAGATAGCTAAGGTTAGATAAGGTTAGGTGTGGTTAGATGAGATTAGGTGTGGTTTCTTGTGGTTAGGAAAGGTTAGGTAAGATTAGGTGAGTTTAGGCGCAGTTAGATGAGGTTAGGTGAGGTTAGGTGTGGTTAGATGAGGATATGTGAAGTTAGGTGATATTAGCTGAGGTTATGTATGATTAGGTGAGGTTAGGTGTGTTTAGGTAATTTTAAGTGATATTAGGTATAGTATCATGAGTATGATATTTATGAAATTATGCTTCTTGTAAGGCTTGATCCCCATGCATGTAGTTCGTCATTTGCTCGTTTGCAGGCGTGGAAGCGTCTTTGTGATGGCTGTCAGGCAGACCTGAGCCAGTTCTGCCGCTCTACACTCCGTGGATCGTTCATCCTACTACTGTTTTATGTCATGTGACTACGTCTCTTGAACGCTTGGATTTGGTGGAGCAAGGTGGCCAGGGTGTGGGGCCAGTGCAAGTGATCTCAGGACTGCTTTGGGCTCCATAGGACCAGTGATGTATGTATAATTTATACTACTATGTTTTCACGTTGTATTTTACTGTGGGGTTAGAGAGTTACGCGGTGTTGGGTGAAATAGTGTTATGATGAATATTCAGTATTGGTGTTACATGTTTAGTTTTGATAATAGCGCAGGTTTTTATTGTTGTGTGAATTTATGACGTGATTCAGGTTACGCTGCATGGTAACTGTCCGAGTGGTGACAAGTGTGCATATTTGAGGCGGCTGTCCAGCACTGCTTAGGACAAAAGTGGTGTAGGCTCATTGAATTATGTATACCTTTCAGCATTATGTTTCTTTCCGTATAATGATTATTATTTACATACATGTGTATGGTGAAAATAGATCATGGATTTGGTACAACATTTTCGCTTTTTCTCTGGTATATTTTACCACTATCAGCTTTGGGGCCATGTTTTGTGGTGTATTTATATCATTAACATTGTGAGTTTATTGATTTATTGTACTGGCCAGGATTACATTGTCAGTATCAATTATCTTATTGTGATATATTTATCAGGTTGAAATTAAACATTTGACGGCGCTCAGCCAGGCTACTTTTGTCCTACAGGTATGGTTAGGTGATAATAGGTGAGATTAGTTAATGTTAGGTGAGCTTGGGTGTGGTTAGTTGAGGTTATGAATGATTATTTGAGGATAGTTGAAGTTAGGTGAGGTTAAGTGAGGTTAAGTAATGTTAGGTGAGGTTAGGTGAAATGAGATGATATTAGCTGAAGTTTGAGATAGTAGGTTGAGACTAGGATAATTAGGTATGATTAAGAGAGGTTAAGTAACGTTAGGAGAGGTTAGGTGTAGTTATGTGTCGTGAGGTGATATTAAGTTAGGTTGGATGAGGTTGAGAGATGTTATGTTTAATTGTCATTAGGTGATTTTATTTGAGGTTATATGGGTTTAGGTTATGTCAGTTGTGCTTAGGTGTGGTTAGGGAAGGTTAAGTGAGGTTGGTAGTTGTTAGGTAAGGTTAGGTGTGGTCCGGTGAGGATAGATGAGGTTAGGTGAGTTTAGGTGGTTAGGTATGATTAGAAGAGTTTAGTTGACGTTAGGTATGGTTAGGAGAGGTTAGATGAAGTTAGGTGAAATTAGGTGTGGTTAGGTCACAATACTTGAGGTTAGATGACGTTATGTGAGGTTAGGTGAGGTTAGCTGTGAATAAGTGACGTTTTGTGAGGTTAATTGGGGTTAAGAGAGGTTAGATGAGCTTAGGTGTTAAAATGTGAGGTTGGTTGGGGTTAGGTCAAGTTATGGGAGGTTAGGTGAGGTTATGAAAAAATAGGTGGTTAGGTGAGGTTAGGTGTGGTTAGGAGAGGTTTCGTGAGGCTAGGCAAGGTGAGGTTAGGTGTGATTAGGTGATGTTAGGAGAGGTTAGGTAATGTTAGATGTTGTTACTTGAAGTTAGGTTAGGTTGGGTTAGGTTAGGAGTGGATAGGTGAGTTAAGGTGAGGTTAGGTTTGGTTATGTGAAGTTAGATGAATTTAGGAGAGTTTAAGTGAGATTAAATAAGGTTAGGAGACATTATTTGAGGTTAGGTGTGGTCAGATCAGGCTAGGTGAGGTTAGGTGTGATTGGATGAACTTAGGTAAAGTTAGGTTAGGTTAAGTTAGTTTAGGTTCGGTCAGGTTAAGTGAGGTTTAGGTGAGGTTAGCTGAGGTTAGGTGAGGTTACATAAGTATAGGCAAAGTGTTACATATGGTTAGGTATGGTTAGGAGTGGTTAGGTGAGGTTAGGTAAAAATAAGTGAGGTTAGGTGAGGTTATCTGAGGTTATGTGAGGTTAGTTGAGGTCAGGTATGGTTAGGTGAGGTTAGGTGAGGTTAGGTGTATTTAGGTGTGATTAGTGAGTTTAGGTTTGATTAGGTGAATTTAGGTGATTTAGGTGAAGTTACATTAAGAGAGTTTAGGTGAGTTAGGTTTCGTTAGGTGAGGTTAAATTAGGTTAGGTAGGTGAGATAATGTGAGGTTAGGCGAGGTTATTTGAGGTTAGGTGAGGTTATGTGTGGTTAGGTGTTGTTAGGTAACGTTATGTAAGTTTGGGTGAGGATATTTCTGTTAGTGGTGTAGTTAGGTGAGGTTAGGTGTGGTTTTGTGTGGTTAGGAGAGTTTAGGTAATGTTAATTAGGGTCATGTTTCGTTAAGGGAAGTTAGGTTAGGTTATGTGTGGATAGGTCTCATTAGGTCTGGTTAGGAGAGGTTAGGTAAGGTTAAGTGAGGTTAGGTGAGGTTATGATAGGTTAGGTTATGTTAGGTGTGCTTAGGTGAGGTTAAGTGAGGTTAGGTGTACATAACTGACGTTAGGTAAGGGTATGAGAGGTTAGGTGAAGTTGGGTATGCTTAGATGAGTTTAGGTGAGGTTAGTTGAGGTTAAGTGTGCTTAGGTGAAGTTAAACGAGGTTAGATGTGCTTATATGAGGTTAGGTGAGGTTATATGATGTCAGGTGTGGTTAGTTGGAGTTGTTTAGATGAAGTTAGATGAAGTTAGTTGAAATTATGTGTGGTTAGGTGGGGTTAGGGGAAGTTAGGTGTGCTCTTGGGAGGTTAGGTGAAGTTATGTGTGCTTATGTGTGGTTAGGTGAGGTTATTAAGGGTTAGGTGAGGTTAGATGAGGTTAGATAATGCTTGGTGTAGTTAGGTGTTATTATATTAGGTAAGGAGTGTTATGAGATGTTAAATGATATTAGAGAAGATTAGGTGAGGTTAGATATGTTTAAATGATGGTTAGATGAGGTTATCTGTGGGTAGGTGAATTTAGCTTAGGTTAGTTTAGTTTTAGGTTCGGTAATATTAAGTGAGCTTAGGTGAGATTAGCTAACATTAGATGAGGTTACATTATGTTAGATGACGTTTTGTACGGTTAGTTGATGTTAGGTGTGGTTATTTATGCTTTTGTGTTGTTAAATTAGGTTAGGTGAAGTTAGGTAAGGTTAGGTGAGGGTAAGTGAGGACAGTTATGTTATTGAGGTTAGATGTAGTTAGGTAAGGTTAGATAAGATTAGATTTTTTGAGGTCTCATTAGGTGAAGATATGTGTGATTAAGTGCGATTAGGTGAGTTTTGTGAGGCGACGTTAGGTTAGCTGAGGTTTGGAGAGGTTAGGTGTGGTTAGGTGCGGTTAGATGTTATTAGATGAGGTTTGACATCCTTATATGAGATTAGGTGACGTTAGGAGAGGTTAGGTAAGGTTTCGTGAAGTTAGATGTGGTTAGGAGTGGTTAAGAGAGATTAGGTGAGGTTATGTGAGGTTAGGTGTGTTTAGAAGTGTTTATGTGAGGTTGGTTGAGGTCAGGTTGCGTTGAGTGAGGTTAGGTTAAGTTAGGTATAGATATGTGTATTTAGTTGTGGTTAGGAGAGGTTAGGTGAGAATTGGTGAGTTTAGGTGAGGTTAGGTGAGTTTAGGTAAAGTTAATTGAGATAAGAAGATGTTAGACCAGGCTAATTGAGATGTTAAGAGATGTTAGGTGAGCATAGGTGAGGTTAGGTGAAGCTAAGTAAGGTTTTATATGGATAGGTATGGTTAGGTGAGTTTAGGTGAGGTTCGTTGATGGTATGTGTGCTTAAGAGAGGTTATGTTAGGGTAGGTGTTGTTAGATGAGGTTAGATGTCTATAAATAAGTTTTTTTTTTTTAGTTTACTTCAGATTAAGTGTGCTTAGGTGTTGTTAGATGAAGTTAGATGTGCTTAGGTAAAGTTAGGTAAGGTAATATGAGGTTAGGTGGTGTTAGATTAGTTTAGGTGTGGTTAGGTGAGGTTAAGAAAGGTTTGGTGTGCTAGGAAAAATTAGGAACGGTTTAGGAAGGTTAGGTGTCCTTAGCTGTAATTAGATGAGGGTAGGTGTGCTAAGATTAAGTTAGGTGAGGTTAAAACAGGTTAGATGAGATTATGTGAGGTTATGTTATGCTATGTGTGGTTAGGTTTTGTTAGGCAAGGTTAGTTGTGGTTAGGTGTGTTTAGTAGTACTTAAGAGAGGTTAGGTGAGATTAGATGTTTTTAGGTGAGGTTAAGTGAGGTTAAGTGAGGTTAGTTATAGTTAGGTGAGGTTATTTGTCGTTAAGAGAAGTTACATGAGAATAGGAGAGTTCGGTGTGGTTAGGTGAGATTACTTGAGCTTAGCTAAGTTTGGGTAAGGTTGTGTAAGGTTAACTGAGGTTAAGTGATGATAGGTGAAGTTAGGCAAGGTTAAATTTCATTAAGAGAAGTTAAGTGAGGTTAAGTATGGTTAGGTTTAGTTAGGTGTGGTTAAGAGAGGTTAGGTGAGGTTATTTGAGCTTAGCTGTGGTTAGGTGAGGTTAAGTAAGGTAAGGTGTGGTTGAGTGAGTTTAGGTGATATTTGTTGTATTTACAAGACATTAGGTGAAGCTAGAAAAGGTTTTAGAGGTCTTTTGTGAGGTTAGTTGAGGTTATGACAGGTTATGTTTAGGCAAGGATATGTGAGGTTAATTGTGATTAGTTGAGATTTTGTGAGGTTTGGTGTTGTTAGGAAAGGTTTGGTGAGGGTCGGTGAGGTTTAATGAGGTTAAGTGTTGTTAGTTAAGGTTAGGTGATGTTAGGTTAGGTTAGGTGTGGTTAGGTTAGTATAGGTAAGGATTGGTGATTTTAGGTATGGTTAGGTGAGGTTAGGTGAAGATAAGTAAGGTTAGTTGAGGGTAGGTGATATTAGCTAGCATTATGTGAGGTTATGTGTTGTTAGGTTATGTTAGATATGGTTAGATAATATTAGCTAGGGTTACGTGAAATTACGTGAGGTAAGAGTAGTTTATGTTAGGTATGGTTAGGTGAGGTTAAGTTAGGTTATGTGAGCTTATATGTGGTTAGGTATGGTTACATGATGTTAGTTGAGGTTAGATGCGATCAGGTGTGATTAGGTGAGGCTAGATGACTTAAGAGAGATTATGTGAGGTTAGATGAACTTAAGAGAGGCTAGGTAAGGTTATAGTAGGTTTGGTATAGGTGAGTTATAGGTGAGGTTAGGTGGGCTTATGTGATGTTAGCTGATGTTAACTTGGATGTGGTTAGGTGTGGTTAGGTGTGGTTAGATGTGGTTAATTGTGGTTAGGTGAGGTTGCATATGGTTAGGTTTGGTTAGATGATATTAGGTGAGGTTAGGTTCGGTTAGCTTTGATTATGTAAGGTTAGGCCACTTAGATGAGATTAAGTGCGGTTATGTGAGGTTAAGACAGGTTAGGTAAGGTTAGTTGTGGTTATGTGAGGTCAGGTGAGGTTAGATGAAGTTAGGTATGCATAAATTAAGTAAGGTTATAGAGGTTATGAGGTGTTAAATTAGGTTCAATTGGTTAGGTGTGGTTAGGAGAGGTTAGGTGAGGTTAGGTAAGATTAAGTGTAGTTTGATGTGGTTAGGTGAGGTTACATGTGGTTAGGTTTGGTTAGATGAGGGTAGGTTATGCTAGGTGACGTTATTTGTGATTATTTGAGGTTATGAGTTAAGGTGAAGATAGGAGAGACTAGGTGAGGTTAGGTGCAGTTAGGTGTGGTTAGGTGATGTGACGTTAAGTGAGGTTACATATGGTTAGATGAGGTTATATTAAGGTTCGCTGAGGTTAGGTGAGGTTAGGTGTGGTTTTCTGTTTTTAGGTGATATTAAGTGACGTTAACTGAGATTACAAAAGGCTATGTGGGATTAGGTATGGTTAGGTATGGATAGATGTAGCTGGGAAAGATTAGATGAGGTTAGGTGTGATTAAATTAGATTAGGGAATATTAGGTGTTTTTAGGATAGTTTAGGTGAAGTTAAGTGAGGTTAGGTGTGGTAAGTAAGGTTAGATAAAAAGTAGGGGAGGTTAAATGAGATAAGGATGGATAGGTGTGGTCATGAGAGTTTAGGAGAGGTTAGGTGTGGTTAGGTGAGGTTAGATGTGTTTTGGTGAGGTTAAGTGATGTTAGCTGAGTTTATGTGAGTTAGGTGAGTTGGGTGTGTTTAAGTGTGGTTAGATGAGGTTAAGTGTGCTAAGGTTACTGATGTTAGGTGTTATTAGGTGAGTATATGTGAGGTTAGGTGGGTTCAGGTGAAGTTAGATAAGGTTTTGCATGTTCAGGAGAGTTTAGGTTAGGTGGTTAGGTGTGGTTATGTGAGGTTAGGTGTATTTAGGTGTGGTGAAGTGAGATTAGTTGATGTTAGGTGAGGTTAGGTGAGGTTAGCTGATGTTAGGTCTGCTCAGAGATTTAAGTGAGGTTAGTTGTATTTAGTTGTGATTTTGTGAGCTTAAGTAATTTTAGAAGAGGTTAGGTGTGCTTAATAAGGTTAAGAAAGGTTTTGCTTGGTTAGGTGAGGTTATGTGAGGTTAGGCGTTGTAAAGTGAAATTAGGTGAGGTAAGGTGATGTTAGGTGTGGTTAGTTGTGCTTAGGAAAGGTTAGGTAAAGTTAGTTTAGGTTAGGTTAGGTTAGGTGAGCATATGTGAGTTTAGGTATTGGTAGGTGAGGTTAGGTGTGGTTATTTGTTTTTAGGAGAGGATAAGTGAAGTTAATTGTTATTAGATGAGGTTAAGTGAGGTTAGATGTGGTTAGGTTAGCATATGTGAAGTTAGGTGAGATTAGGTAATATTAGGTGTGTTTAGGAAAGGTTAGCTCAAGTTAGCTGTAGTTAGTGAGGATAAGAGATGAAGAGAAGTGTGGTTAAGAGATGTTATGGAAGGTTAGTGAAGTTAATTTAGTTGAATTTAGATTAGGTGAGGTTAGGTAAAGTTAGTTGATATTAGTTGAGGATAGGTAATGTTAGGTATAGTTTTGGTTAGGTGAAGTTAGGTAAGGTTAGGTGTGGTTAGATTAGGTTAGAATAGGATATTTCATGTTAAGTGAGCTTATATGAGGTTAGGTGATTTTATGTGAGGTTAGGTATATTTAGATAAGGATAGATAAGATAAGGTGAGGTTAAGTGAGGTTAGCTGTGGTTAGGTGATGTTAGGTAATGTTATGAGTGGTTAGTTGAGGATAGTTGAGGTTAGATGAAGTTATGCAAGGTTAGGTGAGGTTAAATCAGGTAAGGTTAGGTTAGGTGAATTTTAAAGATATCAGGTAAGGTCTTGGGAAGTTAGGTGAGGTGAATTGATGTTAGGTCTGGTTAGGTAAGGTTATGTGATGCTAGATTTTGTAATATGTGTAAAGGTTAGGTGAGGTTAAGTGAGGTCGGGTGAGTTTAGGTGTAGTTAGGTGTTGTTAGATTAGGTTAGGTTTTGGTAGTTGAGGTTAGGTGAGAATAGGTGTGGTTAAGTGAGTATAATTAAGGTTAGGTGAGGTAAGGTAAGGTTTGGTGAGGTCATTTGATGTTACATGTGGTTAGGTGAGGTTAGGTAAGGATAAGTGAGGTTATGTGATGTTAACTGTGGTTAAGTGAGGTTAGGTGATGTTAGGTGTGGATAGGTGAAGTTAGGTAACTTTAGGTTAGGTGTAGCTAGGTGAGGTTACTTTTTCTTAAGTGTTGTTAAGTTTGGTTAGCTGAAATCAGGTGTTAGGTATGGTTAAGTGATGTTATAAGAGGTTAGGTAATGTAAGGTGAGTTAGGTGAGGTTAGGGAAGGTTAGCTGAGGTTAGGAGAGGTTAGGTGAAGATTGGTATGGTTAGATGAAATTTGGTGAGGTTATATGTGGTTAAATGTCATTAGGTGAGGTTGAGTGTAGTGTGATTAGGTGAGATTAGGAACTTATGTGAAGTGAATTTAAGTTATTTGAGATTTGGAGACGATAAACGAGTATTTTTTTTTTTTTATGTAGGAAGAATTTTTGTTGCCAAGGGCAACAAAAATCTAATAAAAAAAAAAAAAACACTCAAATGCCAGTCCCATAAAAGGGTTTAAGAAGTGGTCAAAAATTGGTGGATAAGTGTCTTGAAACCTCCCTCTTGAAGGAATTCAAGTCATAGGAAGGTCAAAATACAGAAGCAGGCAGGGAGTTCCAGATTTTACCAGAGAAAGGGATGAATGATTGAGAATACTGCTTAACTCTTGCGTTAGAGAGTTGGACAGAATAGGGGTGAGAGAAAGAAGAAAGTCTTGTGCAGCGAGGCCGTGGAAGGAGGGGAGGCATGCAGTTAACAAGATCAGAAGAGCAGTTAGCATGAAAATAGCGGTAGAAGAGAGCTAGATATGCAACACTGCGGCGGTGAGAGAGAGGCTGAAGACAGTTAGTTAGAGGACAGGAGTTGATGAGACGAAAAGCTTTTGATTCCACCCTGTCTAGAAGAGCAGTATGAGTGGAACCCCCCCAGACATGTGAAGCATACTCCATACATGGACGGATAAGGCCCTTGTACAGAGTTAGCAGTTGGGGGGGTGAGAAAAACTGGCGGAGACGTCTCAGAATACCTAACTTCATAGAAGCTGTTTTAGCTAGAGATGAGATGTTTCCAGTTCAGATTATAAGTAAAGGACAGACCGAGGATGTTCAGTGTAAAAAAAGGGGACAGTTGAGTGTCATTGAAGAAGAGGGGACAGTTGTCTAGAAGGCTGTGTCGAGTTGATAGATGGAAGAATTGAGTTTTTGAGGCATTGGACAATACCAAGATTGCTCTGCCCCAATCAGAAATTTTAGAAAGATCAGAAGTCAGGCGTTCTGTGGCTTCCCTGCGTGATATGTTTACCTCCTGAAGGGTTGCACGTCTATGAAAAGACGTGGAAAAGTGCAGGGTGGTATCATCAGCGTAGGAGTGGATAGGACAAGAAGTTTGGTTTAGAAGATCATTAATGAATAATATGAAGAGAGTGGGTGACAGGACAGAACCCTGAGGAACACCACTGCTAATAGATTTAGGAGAAGAATAGTGACCGTCTACCACAGCAGCAATAGAACGGTCAGAAAGGAAACTGGAAATGAAGTTACAGAGAGAAGGATAGAAACCGTACGAGGGTAGTTTGGAAATCAAAGCTTTGTGCCAGACTCTATCAAAAGCTTTTGATATGTCCAAGGCAACAGCAAAAGTTTCACCAAAATCTCTAAATGAGGATGACCAAGACTCAGTAAAGAAAGCCAGAAGATCACCAGTAGAGCGGCCTTGACGGAACCCATACTGGCGATCAGATAGAAGGTTGTGAAGTGATAGATGTTTAAGAATCTTCCTATTGAGGATAGATTCAAAAACTTTAGATAAGCAGGAAATTAAAGCAATAAGACGGTAGTTTGAGGGATTAGAGCGTTCACCCTTTTAGGAACAGGTTAAATGTAGGCAAACTTTCAGCAAGAAGGAAAGGTAGATGTTGACAGACAGAGCTGAAAGAGTTTGAATAGGCAAGGTGCAAGCACAGAGGCACAGTTTCAGAGAACAATAGGAGGGACCCCATCAGGTCCATAAGCTTTCCGAGGGTTTAGGCCAGCGAGGGCATGGAAAACATCATTGCGAAGAATTTTAATAGGTAGCATGAAGTAGTCAGAGGGTGGAGGAACAAGCCCAGAATCGTCCAAGGTAGAATTTTTAGCAAAGGTTTGAGCAAAGAGTTCTGCTTTAGAAATAGATGTGATAGCAGTGGTGCCATCTGGTTGAAGTAGAGGAGGGAAAGAAGAAGAAGCAAAGTTATTGGAGATATTTTTGGCTAGATGCCAGAAATCATGAGGGGAGTTAGATCTTGAAAGGTTTTGACATATTCTGTTAATGAAGGAGTTTTTGGTTAGTTGGAGAACAGACTTGGCATGGTTCCGGGCAGAAATATAAAGTGCATGAGATTCTGGTGATGGATGGCTTAAGTACCTTTTGTGGGCCACCTCTCTATTATGTATAGCACGAGAACAAGCTGTGTTAAACCAAGGTTTAGAAGGTTTAGGACGAGAAAAAGAGTGAGAAATGTACGCCTCTATGCCAGACACTATCACCTCTGTTATGCGCTCAGCACACAAAGACGGGTCTCTGACACGGAAGCAGTAGTCATTCCAAGGAAAATCAGCAAGATACCTCCTCAGGTCCCCCCAACTAGCAGAGGCAAAACGCCAGAGGCACATTGGCTTAGGGGGATCCTGAGGAGGTATTTGAGCGATAGAAGAAGATACAGATATGAGATTGTGATCGGAGGAGCCCAACGGAGAAGAAAGGGTGACAGCATAAGCAGAAGGATTAGAGGTCAGGAAAAGGTCAAGAATATTGGGCGTATCTCCAAGATGGTCAGGAATACGAGTAGGGTGTTGCACCAATTGCTCTAGGTCGTGGAGGATAGCAAAGTTGTAGGCTAGTTCACCAGGATGGTCAGTGAAGGGAGAGGAAAGCCAAAGCTGGTGGTGAACATTGAAGTCTCCAAGAATGGAGATCTCTGCAAAAGGGAAGAGGGTCAGAATGTTCTCCACTTTGGAAGTTAAGTAGTCAAAGATGTATAGATGTATAGGTGTGGATGCAAAGACTATAGGTGTGGTTAGGTGAATTTAGCTGAGGTTAGTTAATGTTAGTTTATGTTAGGTGAGGTTAAGTGTGGTTAATTAA
>NW_026973764.1:230000-235000 GCF_035594125.1 Scylla paramamosain | reverse complement strand
AATCAAAAATCACTTTACCTTTCTCTACTGAGAGAGAGAGAGAGAGAGAGAGAGAGAGAGAGAGAGAGAGAGAGAGAGAGAGAGAGAGAGAGAGAGAGAGAGAGAGAGAGAGAGAGAGAGAGAGAGAGAGAGAGAGAGAATGGTGGCCAGAGTAAGACGAAGGAGAAAGCAAGTTAAACAAAACAAATGGAAAGTGAGAGAAAAGCAAGAAAATACAGATGAAAAGAAAATCTGCGGTAAAAATGCACCGCTGAAACAAAAACGAATAAGAAAGTGTAATGAAACGATGAGATAATTTTGTGTTTTTGTGAGCTAGCAATTATGCTGCACCCACCCTCTACCACTACTACCACTACTACTACTACTCCTACCACTGCATTTTATGAGCAGTAGGTGACAGAAACGAAGAAGCGCAAACACCTGGAGATAGGTGAGCTTGATAGGAAGTTACAAGTAGAATATGAAGCAAAACTCAAAGACTCACTGAGAGAACTTGAGAGGACTGTGAAGAACAACTCATGAACATTACGCCCTAAGTGGACAACCTGTACGAGGCCAAGGTGAGAGTGAGAGTGAGAGGGGAGTAGGTAGGTGACGGATTTGAACTGGAGAAAGATTAGGGTGGAGAGAATTGAAGGTTGTAACTTCTAGGGACATTGGGAGGGAGTGAGAGAGTGAGAGGGGAGTGGGTAGGTGACGGTTTTGGACGTTAGAAAGACTACGGTGGAGAGAGTTATATAAAAAAATGGTGTTATATTAAGTAAAATCAGTAAATATTTAACACGTCAGGCGCCACACGCACCACCGTCATTACATTTCAGACTATTCAAAGATGCCGTGTGTACCACTGGCCCAACATTTATCACTTTTTTTCCTTTTTTTTTTCTTTTTAACAATGAATTCTATTAAATAACGGGCAAAAATGAAACGCAAATCTTTTAAACAAATGTTGATTGTTAATTATCATAATTTTTAATGAGGCAAATATAATAATGGTAAAATAATGAAAGTATCTTTTGTGAAGTGACATTGTAACTGGTCAAAATACAAAGGTGGAACTCTAAATGTTAATAATAAAACTTGTCTCAGTCACGGCTCAACATATAGATGTAGTATCCTTAACAACTGTCATCTATATATTCTTTTATTACAAAGCAAATCTGTGATTGCAAAACAACATCACATTTTTACCTACTCTTATTGAAATCATTACTATCATTTCTTGCACAAAGGAGAACTTTTCCTGTAACAAATGAAAGCCTGTGTCCTATTTGCAGCTGCACAAAGAAAAGGCTTTATCCTTCAACATTCATATAAACAGCTTCTTCATTCCTTGTGTAGTGAAAACAGTGACTCAAGAAATGATTGCAGCAAATGTGTGAAGATCGCTATTGATGGAGAGAGTGCTTTCTTTCAAAACATGGGAGGCATCCAAGTACCTTCCCATCACACTGATCACATACACTCTTCACTCTCCTACCTTCTCAAGCTGCACTTGTCCGTCCTTCATTCACACTAAAGATTTGACAGCGCCCTCTGCATCTTTTTCCCGCTCTTCTAGAGTGACCTTGCAATTCAACAAGAAAATGGTGTTCTCTTACCTCCCAGAGAGAGAGAGAGAGAGAGAGAGAGAGAGAGAGAGAGAGAGAGAGAGAGAGAGAGAGAGAGAGAGAGAGAGAGAGGGGGGAGTAAGGTGGGCTATTTTCGGTTTGTCTGTCGGTTTCTTTTTTTTCTATTTTGTTTAATCTACTACTCGTACTACTACTTCTACTCGTACTACTACTACTTCTACTCGTACTACTACTACTACTCATACTACTACTACTACTACTACTACTACTACTACTACTACTACTACTACTACTACTACTACTCGTACTACTGCTATTACTACTACTACATTAAAAGAATACCTCCACCCCATGTTTATTGATGTGTCAATTAGGGGCTCCATTACTTGGAGGTCATTAGCCCCAGCTCTCGCTAATGACTGTGGCATCCAACCATATCTAATACTCTATAATATAAACATTAGTTGTTAACTATAAATTCACTCTACCTCTACTCTATCTACTCTTATGCCACTCTCCACCACTGTAGCCTCGCAGTCGAGGCCTCCTAAGTCTGCAGGTATGGGAGTGGAATGCCTTGTCCCCCTGAGACACAGGAGGGCAGGTCTGAGGAGGGAGAATGAGAGACGGCACCTCATCCATGCGACGACATGGCTCCTTGGCTGGTGCTTCTTTTCTGCCATTAGGTCGGCTAGTCTTGAGTAGAAGCACTGAGCCTTGGAGCCCATCCCGCCAGATGTGGTGAAGACCAGAGGTGTGAAGCTGCCCTGGTCAACGTGTTGGATTCTCTCCCCGTACGCTCGGATCTTCTCCTGCTCATTCTTGCGGTGGGCGGCCTCCAGGGAGAGTTCGTGGTGACATGCGGCCATCGGGTCAAAGATCCGTATGTCCACGAATGCTTTCTGTCCCCTTGTCCAGAACCCTCGTGCACTGACGTCGACTCGAGCCTCGTTGGTGGTGTTGGCTGTTCTGTAGCGCAGGTGCTCGCCGTCCAGCGGCAGGAGGGTCGGTTCAGTGGAGACATCGTGGCACACCTCCCTGAGCATGCTGGCGGTCAGATCTCTCACCTCATCGTGCCTGATACATACGAATCCCCCCTTTTTGCACGTCATGGTGTGGTTGACGTCATTGGGGGAGCCACACACACAGGTACTGGGGAGTCCTTCCATCGGCCAGCCGTACCTCAGAGCAATGGCGTCGACAAATTCTTGTTTGTTGAGGCTGAAGCCCTTCGCTCTGATGGGCAGTGACGTTAGCCAGTTAGAGGCTCCCGTTTCCTGTGCAGTGAGGATTTTTCTCACTGTGGTTGCAGGCAGGATGTTTATCAGGTCTTCGAGACAGTTTCGTTGATGTTTTTGCCTATCTCTAGATATAATTCGTCCTTGCTCAGTGACTGCACTTTGGGCTATTTCACCATGTGAGTCCTGAGCAATGATCTTCTCTGTGAGGGACCTGGTGAGCTTGAGGGAGTTGAGGTTCTCCACAGTCGCCAACTTCTCAGGGGAGGTGATTCCCATCCCGCCCAGTCTTGGTGGAAGTTCGAGCAGCGCCCTTTCCCCATCTCCGATGGTGTGGGATCTCAGTAACGCTGGGAGGAAGGTGTTCCTTATCGAGACCTCCAGTGGTGCAAGGAGAGGGCTGATGCCTGGGATGGTGCGCATGGCGAATCTCCATCGATGCTGCAAGCCGTGGGTGTAGGCGGAGTAGGCTGCATGAGGCTCAGTCCTGGCCATGTCAGACAGGACTTCCACCTCATGTATCCACTCCTTCACCTTTTCTCCTATGTACTCCTTCTTGAACTCCTCTGTTCCGATGACAGCACCCAGATGCCGTTGTCCATCCTTTGTTATTATAACTCCACTGCCACTGAAGCTATCCACTGCACTGTCATAGTGTTCAGGCTTTACAATAAGGACGGACTTAGCGACATTGGGTGTGTACCCTATGATGGGACCATTGTTGTTCACTAAGCCCCACCATTTTTTCAGGTCTGTTATTTTGCCGGCCTCTGACAGGTCATCCGCGTACGCCACTTGCTTCACACTCGTTTTCTCATATGAGATAACTTGTTGCAACACTGAAAGTCCAAAGGCGTACATCGCCATGGCCACTGGGTCACCTTGTGTTGTCCCTTCCATGGACTTTAACACCTTAACACTATTACCACTATTACTACATATGTACAAATCCGAGGGGTAACTATATGTGTTTTCTACATATTGTGCCAGAGAGGGACATTTTACTCGAATGTTGTGAAGCATTGTTTTTTTCTGTTAATAGTGTTGAAAGCGTTTTTGGCGTCCACTAATAACACCGCCTCACAATTGTCTTCACTGAACATTTCCCTCATAGCGTGGATGGCGGCTTCCCCTCCTGCCTGCTGTCCTGCACATACTTGCAGGTTCCCCGCTGCCCTCCTTACGTCGTCCTTGACCACCGTCATGACGCATTTACCCACGATGCGTCTTATCACCTCGCCGATGCCAATTGGTCTGCATCCCGGCTTTTTGTCCAGCGGGATTAATCGGCATGCGGTGAGAGCCTCGACGTGGTGACAATTTGTGGTGGCAAGCTTCCTCGCCAGTGCTGCCATGGCGCCGCATAGGTCGTTAGCGGCGCTGCCACAGACTGCGCCGCTCAACAGGTGACGCCACCCTCTAGCGTCTAGTCCTGAGGGACCAGCACTGCCGTGTGTCTGGAGAGACTTCTTCCAGATCATTTCTCCAGTTATCACCTCGTAGATGACATCATTGGGCTTGCGGAAAGGCCCCTGCATCCTGAGGCCCTCCTCGTCACTGGGGGGAGGATGTTTTTCCTTCAGCAGGTGGATGGTTTCCCTGGTGAGGGGCAACACTCCACCTGACTGCTGTTCATTAAGTGTCCGCAGAGCCCTGGACACCTGTCCTTGCCGCATATTGCCAGCGAAATTACGGGCTTTGTCTTCCTGCCTTTGTTGGTTTCCTGATGGTCTTGGCAGCCTCTTCTGGATGGCTCGGGCTTCCTCCAGGAGCTCATCCAGTTGGTTGTTCTGCCATAGACCAACTCTTCTTGCGACGGCTTTCACGTTTTCCGCCACCTTCGCATTTCTATGTGTCTTTTGAAAGAAGAGTTTTGGCAGTGTGAAGAATACTTTCATCGCATACGGTGCGAGGGGTGACTCTTGTAAGTAATTCTTGAGGAGGATGACCATCTCTTGTACAATTTTGTTGGTGGCTGCACACTTTGGTGGATCGAACAGATGACATGTCGACCACCCAACTAATTCTATGTAAGTGTTGTTCACCCACATGGTTGTTTCTTCTTCTGTTAGTTCTTTCCAGACCAAGTTTCTCCTCCCGTTTGTATGTCTCGCGGCGTACACATTGTGTTGCGGTAGCGATGGGGCGTGTTGTGACGGTGTTGATGGCAGGGCAGCCTCCTCTTCCATCT
>NW_026973764.1:210000-227500 GCF_035594125.1 Scylla paramamosain | reverse complement strand
GTCTGCAGGTATGGGAGTGGAATGCCTTGTCCCCCTGAGACACAGGAGGGCAGATCTGAGGAGGGAGAATGAGAGACGGCACCTCATCCATGCGACGACATGGCTCCTTGGCTGGTGCTTCTTTTCTGCCATTAGGTCGGCTAGTCTTGAGTAGAAGCACTGAGCCTTGGAGCCCATCCCGCCAGATGTGGTGAAGACCAGAGGTGTGAAGCTGCCCTGGTCAACGTGTTGGATTCTCTCCCCATACGCTCGGATCTTCTCCTGCTCATTCTTGCGGTGGGCGGCCTCCAGGGAGAGTTCGTGGTGACAGGCGGCCATCGGGTCAAAGATCCGTATGTCCATGAATGCTTTCTGTCCCCTTGTCCAGAACCCTCGTGCACTGACGTCGACTACTACTACTACTACTACTACTACTACTACTACTACTACTACTACTAACACATCTACTACCACCACCACCACCACCACCACCACCACAACTACTACTATTGCTACCACCACTACCACCACCACTACTACTACTACTACTACTACTACTACTACTACTACTACCACCACCACCACCACCACTACCATCACCACCACCACCACCACTACTACCACCGCCACAACCACCACTACTACCACCGCCTCCACTACTACCACCACCACCACCACCACCACCAGCACTACCACCGCCACCACTACTACCACTACCACTGCTACTACCACCATCACCACTACCCCTACTACTACCACCACCACCACCACCACAACCACCACTACCACTACTACCACCGCCACCACCTCCACCACCGCCACCACCACCACCACCACTACTACCACTACCACTGCTACTACTACTACTACCATCACTACCACCAGTACTACTACTACTACTACTACTACTATTGCAGGTGACCCATGAACTACCCTTAACAATTGTGATGAAGAACCAGAAGTGCGTTGTAGGTGACGAGATAACTATCCCAGGTCATCCCGGAAGTGGCGAGGTGACCCCATACAGCTCCACAAGGTCGTGGAGGACGCCAGACATAGCCACGTGGTCGCCTACACTCAGCCATCCACCTCACCTGCCCCAGACTGCTACCCGGACACCATCCAGCCACAAGAACCCAGATAAGCACTTCCGGGGTCCTTAGTTGTGGTTAGCTAGCTAGTTTGTTTAGGGGTCACTTGCTGTAGATAGGAACCCTCCTCGGTCTGCTGCTATTTTTTTTATTTTTATTTTTTGAGGTGTAACGCTGTGCTCCACGTGAGAGTGATAGTGTTTATCTTTATTTTTTTAAATTTATTTATTTATTTTTCTGAAGACCAGTTCTGAGGTTATCTTGGAGGTTAACGGAAAAGAGTTCTTCACACCTGTGCTTGTTGTTTTATTTTATTTTTTTATTGGTCGCTTTTCGTTTTTTGTTGTGATTGTTATTAATTTTATTTATTTGTATTTAAATATGTGAGTGCGAATGCAGCACAATATATAAAGGTGTCCATTCCAGAGTGAAAGGAAGGCGTGCACAGGGTAGAGTGAACAGGATGCAGTGCCTATTTAATCACCAGATTTTGATTGATTGAAGCAAATGAAAACTTTGGTGTGAGTACCTTACAAAGACACTTGACAATACTAATGTCACCTCACCTCGTGGTTTCACCTTAAACCTACAAACATTGGCTGGACACAAGATCATAAAAATAATTTATTCTCATTTATTATCATCTCTACAAATTACAGTCTTTACACATCAAAGTAACTAATCACCTTTATTCATCCACTTGAGGGGGTTGAAGGATCGCTAATCCCATATTAAATTGCCTGTGTTCAGCTCGCCTCTCCTCCCTCATTTATTGACCAATTCATTTAAAAAATATTTTGATCAGGAAGGTTGAAAGAAGAATGTCTGCTATCTTTTTTTTTTTTTTGTACGATAAGATTTTTTTTTTCGATGAAAAAGTAAAAAAAAAAAACTGTGTCAAATATTTACTTTCAAATATTTGTCAGAAATCAAAATCAGTTACAAACAAAAATGACGACAGCAGACTTTGTTCGCCTCTCACAGCTTGATAAGCCGCAATGGCCCATCTGTGTGTAACACCAATAACAACGGAGATCATTTTTATATGCCAAAATCCGCCATTTTAAGTTATGTCAAAGTTTAAGGGATGACTATAATACACCTATTGCAGCTAAGGACTTGAAATTCACATGATATATACATCACAATATGTTGAAAAACAGATATAGATTAATTTAGTTACTCCGATTGGTTTTGTACATAGGCCTAAAGTAATTCATGATTTCACCCTTAATTACCCGGGGGGGAGGGGGGAAGGCGGTTGAAAACAATTTTTGTTATATTTCGATTTTTAGATCAAAACCAGTGTTTAACTGTTTGAAATAAATGAAATATTAATGCAAAAGATATCTAATGCAGACACATTGACTATTTCCTAGATTTACGGAAAAATATTTATCTTATTTTTCGTATATAAATTTGAAAAAAATAGTTAGACCTAAAATTACGTACTCTCTAATGTTGTACGCAGCAAAAGAACCGTAGATATTCATAGGAGACTGAGGAAGAACGGGTACGCCAGAAAGAAAAAAATAAAAAAAGTCATGTCTCGCAGCGGGCGAAACCGTGAAATTTCATAACAGAAGACCTCATTACATAAGGGGATATATATATATATATATATATATATATATATATATATATATATATATATATATATATATATATATATATATATATATATATATATATATATATATATATATATATATATATCAAAACGTTACATATATAAAAAAAAAAAATGGGAAGAAAAATGTAGAAAATAAAAAAAATAAAAAAAAATTCATATCCGGATCGTACAACGACACCAAAACATGTTTGCGCGCCTGACGTTGTTAAGACACACGACACACACCTCCCTTGAGAAAAGATGGTAGCCTTCACGAGTGTCTTACTATTTCTTTGCAGAGCCCCTCTTCTTGATGACGACGCGTACACTGTCAGCTACACTTTGCAGTGTCTCACGTAAATTTTTCTCTATCTTTGTATCTCCATTTCAGATAAATTGTTATCTTTCCAAGGGTTGAGGAGAACATGGTCGTGGTTCAAGTGAAGCCACTACAGCCACTCCCTGACAAGCCTTCCACACCGGTGAGTGTTGTTCAAGCATGTATTAGTATTGCTAATTCCTTATTTCCTAGAACATCTACCACTATATAATGGAAATGTCTTTCCAACACAAATAACGTCAAGGAAAAATAAACTCTACACTAACTAAGTGATGAAAAACGTAGTAGCATCATCCGCTGCACAAAACAATACAGCAGCGAAGTGAAACTACCAGGACTTGAACCAACACCTGCCTGCCTCACTGACACCTGCCGTGGTGCCAGGGAGTGCCGAGGCCTGTGCTGCCACCACGCTGAGAGAGGGAGAAAGAGAAGAGCATCAGAGAGGAATGACCGTGGCAGGAAGGATGGTGTGTTAGGTGACTGGTTCAGACAGTGACAGTGGACAGAAGAAATGCTGGAGAAAGATTAGACCACAGGTGGTTCATGTTGTAGTTGTTCAAGATTTGGAAGAAAACATTTTTTTTTTTCTAGACAGTGGCAGCAGACACACAAGAGAGGATGGTGTGGTGGACAAGAGGATGCAGGGAGACAGCAGACAGAATGGAAGCTACAGATGAAAGAAGAGCAGGTCAAGCCATGGCAGCAGACACATAGACAGACAGATTGGATAAGAAAGAAGTATTATTTAGTGAGGTAAGGAACTGTACAACCCTTCACAGTGCAGACTACTTGATAGCAGAGGTGGTTCATGTTGGTTCAGGATTTGGTTTGAAGCTGTTACGTGAAAAGAAAAGTCTGAGGAACGAGAGGTTGTATTGTCACTTGTCAACAAAGTGGCAGAGTATTGCTATAACATTTACAGCTAAAGCTGTACCAGCTGCCTGAGTGTGTCATGTCCATTGTGTACTTACAGTCACCTTTGTCATGTCTACGCTAGTGGAGGAGAGGGAAGAACAAACCTTGAATCGTCCAGGGTTAGAGTTTTTAGCAAAGGTTTGAGCGAAGAGTTCAGCTTTAGAGATAGATTTGATAGCAGTGGTGCCATCTGGTTGAAATAGAGAAGGGAAAGGAGAAGCAAAGTTATTATAGATGTTTTTGGGTAAGTGCCAGAAGTCACGAGGGGGAGTTAGATCTTGAAAGGTTTTGACACTTTTTGTTAATGAAGGAGTTTTTTTTGGCTAATTGGAGAACAGACTTGGCATGGCAGAAATGTAAAGTGCATTAGATTCCGGTGATGGAAGAAGACTTAAGCACCTTTGGTGGGCCAACTCTCTATCATGTATAGCACGAGAACAAGCTATGTTAAACCAAGTTTAACTTTGGAAGGTTTAGGTCGAGAAAAAGAGTGACGAATGTACGCCTCCATGCCAGACACTGTCACCTCTGTTATGCGCTCAGCACACAAAGACGGGTCTCTGACACGGAAGCAGTAGTCATTTTCCAAGGAAAATCAGCAAAATACCTCCATGCTCCCCCAACTAGTACAGGCAAAACGCCAGTGGCACCTTCCTTTAGGGGGATCCTGAGGAGGGATTGGAGCGATAGGACAAGATACAGATATGAGACTGTGATCGGAGGAGCCCAACAGAGAAGAAAGGGTGACAGCATAAGCAGAAGGATTAGAGGTCAGGAAAAGGTCAAGAATGTTGGGCCTATCTTCAAGATGGTCAGGAATACGAGTAAGGTGTTGCACAAATTGCTTTAGGTCGTGGAGAATAGGAAAGTCTAAGGCTAGTTCACCAGGATGGTCAGTGAAGGGAGAGGAAAGCCAAAGTTGGTGGTGAACATTGAAGTCAGTCTCCAAGAATTAAGATCTCTGCAAAAGGGAAGAGAGTCAATGTGCTCCACTTTGGAAGTTAAGTAGTCAAAAAAAATTTTCATAGTCAGAAGAGTTATTTGAGAGGTATACAGCACAGATAAATTTAGTTTGAGAGTGACTCTGTTGTCGTACCCAGGTGGTGGAAAACTCGGAAGATTCAAGAGAGTGGGCACGAGAGCAGGTTAAGTCATTGCGCACATAAACGCAGCATCCAGCTTTGGATCGAAAATGAGGATAGAGAAAGTAGGAGGGAACAGAAAAGGGGCTACTGTCAGTTGCCTCAGACATCTGAATTTCAGTGACGAAAGGATGATGAAGCTTAATAGAGGAGAGGCAGTGTTCTACAGATTGAACGCGAATGTTGCAGAAGTTTATGAAGAAAAACTGAGAGGGGTATCAAGACATTTAGGGTCGTTACCAGAAGAGCAGTCTGACCCGGGGGACAATTGTGGTCCGCTCACCAGATGGGGTCTCCGAGGCTGGTGTAGGAGTATGTGTGTAATAATTAGGTGCTGGTAGTTGTTTTGTGTGCAGGAAGAGAGATATCTCCATGACTATAACGTTTGGTACGATTGAAAACATCCTTTGATTTCCACAGATATGTACACACACTAGCAACAGTTTTCACCTGTAGCACCAGAAACAGTCTTCCTCACACGAACCGTTTCACTGCCAGGACTTGAAGGCTGATGAAGCAGTGCGGCGGAGGTCACGCCTCTCAGAGTGTTTATACTTGTTGTCAACACCGCCATAACTAATACAAACTCTTTAGTGCAGGTAGTTAAATAACTGCAATCATTGTTTCAGATTCCTAAATTCACAAAGTGCATAACTCATTCCAAGTTTTTATTGCAGATAATTAAAGTTTTAGTGAAATAATTATTCCTATTCCTAATGTTGTGTGGTGCATTATCTCAGACAGGACCACTGGAAGCTGTCAGAGTGCTGTGGCACGTGGCAAGAACCAAGTGTTCAGGAGCACACAATGTCCCTTCACCAGTCAGCAGGTTACGAAAAACAATGCAGTATTTTGTTGAGTAATCAAAGTAATAAAATGTAAATGATAAAATGTCAGTACTGATTTAGAGTGTCACACTCCACCATGGCAAAGACTGCCGGCTGAGTAATATTCAAGTTGTATTAGTGAGACTCTACTCAATGTTAATTGTAAGGCAGGTGTAAAAAAAATAGTTAAAAATATATCATAGTACAAGAAAATGACAGTTCAAAATGTAAACATATCTTTACTTGTTAGACTTGAATGGTCATTAAGTAGTACAGCAGACCCTTCCTACAGTAAATTCACTATTATTTGTTGACTGGCCTTATTTGTCTCTCATCATTTTACTTTTCTCATTATTCTGTCTTGTTTTCTCATCAATACTTGAGTGCTTCATGTTATCTCTATTATTGTGACTTTCTCTCATTATTATGTTGCTGATGTTGTCTACTCTCATCATCTGACGGACTGCTCGCCTTCACAGGTCTGGGCGGCTTGGAAGTCTCACTACAAACTGAAGACCCGTTCACTTGAAGGACACAGTTGGAGTCGGACACAAGATCCAAGAGGGAGGAGTCATTTTTAAACGAGAGCTTCAGGCAGAAAATTCGAGTGGATTTTCAACTCTAAAAATAACTTAATTTTTTGGGGTATTTTGAACCTTCTTTATCTTGAAAAATAACTCCAGATATTATGACTCTAGCTGGAAGTTGACCTGAGCAATGTAGGGTTTGCTGCAGTGAGATTACCAAGGCACGAGTGTCTGGGATTTAAAGATGATGGATATGTGTCCTGTGTGCTGCTGTGCTGGGAGGAGAGGAGCAGCAGCAGTCGTGGGGCTCTGCTGCTGCTGTCACTGGTGCAGCTGTTCACTCCTGCAGCCACCTTCCCTCAACATACTGTGTCTTTCCTCACCTGCAATGAACAACTATGAACAATACTTCTCCTCCGATGAGGAACAGTGAATAACCTCTCTCTCTCTCTCTCTCTCTCTCTCTCTCTCTCTCTCTCTCTCTCTCTCTCTCTCTCTCTCTCTCTCTCTCTCTCTCTCTCTCTCTCTCTCTCTCTCTCTCTCTCTCTCCACAGTATGTCCCCCACAGTATGTTTACAAACCCACAGTGACTCTCCACAGCCCCTCACCAACAATTGTCTCCTTCACACACACACACACACACACAAATGTTGGAATCTTGTAGTGTCTACAACAAGGAATGGAACCAAAATCGACAAGCCAAATTTTCTTCCAGCCTGCGTGAGTGTAGTGAGGCTCAATGTGTGTGTACAAGTGAAGAGTATATATTAGATGCATGACTTAAAAATATGAGGCTTACACAAAAATACAGGACACAACTTGAGTGTGGTGAGTCAAAGGAGAGTCAAAATGCTCAACTTTGAATTAATTTACAACGAAAAGTAACTAAATAAACACACTATAAAAAAAATAATCTCATCAATTAACAGTGGAAAAAAATATATATATACACCAACGCAAAATAAATAAATAAATAAATAAATGAAAACTAAATAAAGCAAATTAATCTGAACGCTAACATACAAACCAACATAGTCGTATATTTTTAAACACTACAGTGAAGAAAGATAATGAAGCTTTAATTAACATTGAGTGAAAGAGAGAGAGAGAGAAATTTGTGGTCTTCCTAAATCTCTCTCTCTCTCTCTCTCTCTCTCTCTCTCTCTCTCTCTCTCTCTCTCTCTCTCTCTCTCTCTCTCTCTCTCTCTCTCTCTCTTACACGAACAATAAAAAAACAAAAAAATAAGTAAATAAACAAAATACAAGCAAATAATAATAGCCATCCACACCAATCCACATACACCAAGCCATCCCAATCCAGCCAATCACGAGCCAGCAGCAGACACACGGAGAAGATTGGGAGAAAGAGGAAAAAAAAAAAGGAAAAATGAAAAAAAATATAAAGGGGAGAATAAGAAAAATAGCGAAACAAGAGAAAAATGAGAAAAATAAAGGGAAAAAATACGAATAAAATCAAAAGGAAAGAAGAGAAAAAATGGGGTGAGGAGGGGAACACTTAGGAAAATAAACCAAACAATAGGGCATTACATTGTGATTACGTATAGCAGGGATGGATTATGAGAGAGAGAGAGAGAGAGATCTGGTCAGGAATTTAATTTTTGTTAATGGTTTACGCCATCTCTCTCTCTCTCTCTCTCTCTCTCTCTCTCTCTCTCTCTCTCTCTCTCTCTCTCTCTCTCTCTCTCTCTCTCTCTCTCTCTCTCTCTCTCTCTCCTTACAACAGTTTTGTCTTTGTTTTCTCTCGCTCTTATCTTTCGTTGAGAGAGAGAGAGAGAAACATTATTATTACACACACACACAAACACTCTTTTTTATAGATAAGTTAACACTTTTAATAATAAAAAAAAAAATATATATATATATATATATATATATATATATATATATATATATATATATATATATATATATATATATATATATATATATATATATATATATATATATATATATATATATATATATAACCCTTTCTTTTTACCTTATCTATCACAATAACCCTTTTCTACCTCCTATTCCTTCCCTTCCAAATGAAACCGAACCATTATGAAGTATCACTTGCTTCTCTCCTGTAACTTATAATGAAACGCTCGAATTAATTCTTAAGGTGCGCAAAGGAGCTTAATTAATAAACAGGAAAGATTAAAAATGCATTGTGGAGAAAAAAAGGTAAAATATGAATGAGTTTAAGGAAAGGTGTGTGTGTGTGTGTGTGTGTGTGTGTAAGGTAATGAGTTTTTTAACTGAAGAATGTAAGGTATAGGATCCGAAAGCATAAGGGATTGGACGCCCTGAGTGAAGCGGTTACAGGTGTCTATTGTTCCCGTGGTTGATATACTGAGACAACTTGTTCGCCACCTTGCAATTTCCTATACAGGGTGTAACGCGAGTTTCTGCAAATACTGAAAGAGGTGAAAGAACGTTTAATTCTAAGTATAAAATGTTCTATGCACATATGCATTTTAAGGCTTTGTTTACCCGTCAGAGGATTTGAAAATGTACGGGACTCGCGGGTGTGCTCTGTGAAATGACGGACACACGGTTGTATTGTCGCAGCCTCGGAGGTGCCACTTAGTCATATTACGAATGGTTTAATATTACATTATCTTATAACAAGACAAATTGGGATTACAAAGCATGTAATTTACCGATAAGCATTACAGGACAACATTATTGCGGTGATTAAAAGTACTTCTGTAAAATGCTACGCGGCATCATCAAAGCGAGGGGGGAGGGTGGGTGGGTAGCCTGCCCTTGCGACCTTGAAAACAGCTGAGAGATGATGCCACGTAGCATTTTACAGGAGTACTTTTTATCACCGCAATAATGTTGTCGTGTAATGCTTATCGGTAAATTACATGCTTTTTTTATATCATTTGTCTTGTTATAAGATACTGCAATATTCCACAGCCTGCAAAAAATAACATTAAACCATTCCTAATTTGAACAAGTGGCACCTCCGAGGCTGAGACAATGCAGCCATCTGCACTTCACCTCACAGCTACACGCAGGGCACAGCAGCGAGTCCCCTACATTTTCAACTCCTCTGACGCACGTCGCCCACCACCAGGGTCAGAGGGTCGGACATGATGCAGAAGAAGGCGCGGGAGCCGAAGTATTCATCCGCCGTCCACCGCTCCCCGTCGCTGAGAAAACTGCTCCTTGTGTCACAGCTGAGGAAGAGAGAGGCGAGGGATAGGTCACTCCTGCAGGAACACCAAGTAAGAAGGAACACCAATAGACATGGCCATCCGGAGGGACACAATGGAAAAAAACAAGAAGTAAAAGATAAGGACCGGAGGTTGAAATCGCTCACACATGAACAAACAGTAATAGATAAGAGCACGGAGTTTATTTAGATCACTCACAAAGAAATACAAATGAAGAACAAACATATCTAACTTGCATTTTGGTTCTTCCGAGGCTGTCTGTGATAAAGTACACTGAGCAATCTTGTAAAGTGGATGTAGGCTGGAAAATGCAAGGATGCAGGCACGGTGAGAGAGGGAGGGAAAGTGAGAGGGAGGGAGGAAGGGAGGCAGAAAGGAGGGAAGGAAGGAACGTAGGAGAAAAGAAAGGAATAAATAAAAGCAAAGCCTTGCCCACCAAAAAAATAATTAATTAATAAAATGAAATAAATAAATAAATAAAAGTAAAACGGAGAAAAAAAAGAAAAAAAGGAAGGTATGAACAAAAGGAGAGGGAAAGGAAGAAACGGATAAGAAAAGGAGAGAAATCAAATGAAAGAAAGGAAGGCAGGAAGGATAAAAAAAAATGAAATAATGGAAAGGTAGAAAACGAAGAAAGGAAATCAAATAAATACAAAAAGGAAGGAAGAAAGAAAGAGGAAGGAAAACGATGCCATAAGTAATGAGAGAGTTAAACCAAAAAAAAAAAAAAAACAGACAAGACTTGAATAGAAGAGAGAGAGAGAGAGAGAGAGAGAGAGAGAGAGAGAGAGAGAGAGAGAGAGAGAGAGAGAGAGAGAGAGAGAGAGAGAGAGAGACTAGATAAATAACATCCGAGAGTGGTGAGCATGGGGGAGGCTGGAGGGTGGTGAAGGAAGGGGACAGGGGAATGGATGAGCAGAGCAAGGCAGGGAAGGAAGGAAGAGCAGTGAAGGGAAGGAGGAATAATGATGGAAGAAAGGCAAGTGAGGGAAGAGGGACGGTGTAGGAGGAGCAGTGAAGGAAGGAGAGCCAGGGGAAGTGGAGGCAGTGAAGGAAGGAGAGGGGCGTGGAGGAAGAATAGGGACGTTGTTGTAACCCAGCAAACAACAAGAAATTAAACATGTAACAAGAAACAAGAATGAAACAAAAATGAAGAAATGAAAAAGGGAAACGAGAAGTAGAAAGAATAAATGAGGGAAGAAGATGATAAAAACGACAGCAGGTATCAAGAAGCTATCACCACCCTGACAGATAAGAGACGAGACGTGACCACCGTGGAGAACAACAAGATGCGGTGAGTCATCACAACACTAACAGAGCCGGAGATTAGCACAACATTACAAGAAGAGGTACTCAGGTGGCCATCACTGAATTAGTATACGAGGGAAGCAGAGGTCACCGGAAACAGGTGACATGGACAACACGGACAGCCGGCACACCACAGGAACCGCCGCCTCCTTGTTCCTGATTAGAAGATGCGATTACCAAAGTAACTCGAGAATGAATCTTATTGAAAGTTAAGGAAAAATAAACTGTGTGATCGAAGTACGGGGAAGATAAATATAGTTACTTGAAAATGGATCTTGCGGAAAGTATATGAAATTGAACCATATGACCAAAGTATGAGAAAATAAATATATTTACTCGAAAATGAACCTTATTGAAAGTTACAGGAAAATGCCGCGAATGATCGAAGTAGTGGAAAATAAATGTTATAGCAACGGAAGCCTTGTTGGGGCAAAAGGTCGCTCTAACATCACGCGTATATTACAAGGTGTAGGAGACGGGAATAGACAGAAACAGAGAGAGGGACAAGCTAGACACAGCTGTCAGACCAGAGAGGGTCAGGATGGGCAAGCCGCCTGTCGCAGTACCAGTAAGTAGAGCCACACAGTTGTAATGCAGTCACAGTAAAATGTGGGTGTTATATATTGACAGAGAGGGATTGGGTGGTGTAGGATGTGTTCCTCAATGAATATTACCTGCGAGGTTTGTGTAGGATGAGATTTATCATTGAGTATTAAATATGTGAAGTGATTTGAATCGGAAGTGTAATGTGAAGTGTTCCAGATGTTTAATGGAATTTATTTGAAGAGAGATGAAACCATTTTCGTAGTTTCTCCTTGCTGTCGGAAGTCATATATGATCATCTAAGTGTAAATAAATGTAAATAACACAAAATAAGTAAAAAATAAATAAATAAATAAATAAAGCGCTCCCTTGAACCCACAAAAGCCAGTCTTATAGTTTAGGGAGGCAGCAAGAGTGTGCAACGTAGAAGTACGACAACGCAGAAGGAAGATTAATGAAGGAAAGAAAGCTAGTGAGGAAAGGAGAGCCAAGGAACAGTGACGTGAGGAACAGTGAAAGAAGGAGAAATAATGAAGGAAGGATGAACAGTAAAGGAAGGAGAAGTAATGCAGGAAGGAGGGACAATGAGAGAAGGCTGGCCAGTGAAGGAGGGACATGAAAGGAGGGGTAGTGAGAGAGGAGAGTCAGGGAAGAAGGGAAGTGATGGAAGGAGGGACAGAGAAGGAAGGAGGACCAGTGAAGGAGGGGTAGTGAGGGAAGAGAACAATGAGGTAGGAAGGGACAAGGAAGGAGGGCGGTGAGAGAGGAAGTGAAGGGAGGAGGGATCGTGGGAGGGGTATGATGGATCACAAACACCTGAAGAACGAAGGATTGCTGGAATGGTGCAGGTCTGGGTGTCAATGTACTGCTGGCTGGAACGTGAGGGATGCCTGGAGTGTGGGAGCATGACTGGACTAAGAGTGACTACGTACGACTGGAGCGTGGGTGTAGGAGTGACTGTGAGTGTGTGACTGGAATGTGACTGGCAGGATTGTGACTATCTATCTATCTATATCTATCTATCTATGACTGCAATGTGAGATAACGAAGCGTGAATGACGAGTTTAAATGTATGACTGAATTTTGCATGACAAGAACGTGGAGAACATAAGCATAAATGACTGAACAGTGGATTTGTAACTGCAATAAGCCAAGCCAAGCCAAGCCAAGCAAAGCAAAGCAAAGCAAAGCCAAGCCAAGCCAAGCCAAGCCAAGCCAAGCAAGCCAAGTCGTGTAAGGCGAGGCATGTTAAGTTAAGCACGCACTTTTGATGAGTTATGGAGCTTGAACTGGTGGTGCTAGTGATGTGTGTGTGTGTGTGTGTGTGTTCGTAAATATGTGCGAGCAAATAGGGAAGAGGAAGACGAAGTGGAAGAGAAGACGGAGGAGAATGAATAGAAGGAGGAGGAGGACGAGGAGGACGATAAGAGGGAGAGGAAGAAGAGGAAAAGAAATATATATAAGACTTAAGAGATGAAAAAGGAAGAGGAAGAAAAGAGGATTGGAAGAAAGCGTGAAGCAGAGAAGAAAGATGAGATTGATGAGCTAAGGGTTAATACACACACTTTCAATCTCTCTCTCTCTCTCTCTCTCTCTCTCTCTCTCTCTCTCTCTCTCTCTCTCTCTCTCTCTCTCTCTCTCTCTCTCTCTCTCTCTTGTCCCCCGCTGCAGCTCAGCTCCCTTTTCACTTACTGCACCGGACAAGCTATTACAGCTATTACAGACAAGCTATTACATTCCTCGTCCTGCCCATTACGAACAAATGTTAGCTAGTGTGTGTGTGTGTGTGTGTGTGTGTGTGTGTGTGTGTGTTTTGTGCGTGTGTAATGATAATAATAATAATAATAATAATAATAATAATAATAATAATAAACGGTTTATTATTTAGGTAGTTAACAAACTGAAAATGTACATAGGGGGTGGGGAAATGCTTAACATTAATCCTAAAGATAAGTCTAATCTAGAAGGGACTATTGATTGATGGCTCGCACCATGGTGGGAATCGAACTGACTCTGTAGCAGTCCGTGCGCGGCGCCTTTAGGGGCGTTATCTTGTTGTGGTGTCTGGTGGCATGGACCGAGCGAGACGCGTCAGGCGGCAGCACGTGTCTGAGACGTGGATGATGCAGTAGTCCCCTTCCAAACTTCTCCAGAGCCTCTCGGTGCCTGGTGGATCATCTAGACAGACTCTGGGTGGTCAGGGCTTCTTCATAGATGGTGTATGCAGGGCCAATGATGACCATGCACGCCCTTTTCTGTGTGTGTGTGTGTGTGTGTGTGTGTGTGTGTGTGTGTGTGTGTGTGTGTGTGTGTGTGTGTGTGTGTGTGTTACAAGTTACTAGACTGGATTTCTGATCTATTCAACTATAATCATACTACTACTACTACTGCTACTGCTGCTATTACTACTACTGCTACTACTACTACTACTACTACTACTACTACTACTACTACTACTAATGGCGGTGCTTCATCGTTACCATCACCTGTGTAAAAAGTACCCTTGCTCCAAAAAAGTTTGAAAGACCGCAGAGTTTCAGCTGTCAAGTCACACACACTCAGGGAATCAGGCCTCAAGGAAGACCGAATGACAGACAGTAGTGTGCAATTTCTCTCCTATCTAGAGGCAGAAGATTTTTGTGTTTCTCCTCGACAGTGAAGAGTCATTTCATCTGCGCCCTTCTGCTTTACTTATGCCAAACTGAATCATGCCATCCTCTATGCCCCCCTTCCGCCCCACCAAAAAAAGAAAAAAAGAAAAAAGAAAAAGAAAAAGAAAAGAAAAGAAATAGAAAGGGAAACTGAGATGAAACACGAGTGTTACAAAATACAGATGTAACGTGCATTTGAAATCCTTATGCTTTTTTTCAATTGACAGTGCAAGTAACACAAGGTCTTTTCTTCTGCATATATACTTCTTTCTTTCGTCCTCCTCCTACTCCTCCTCCTCTCCTCCTCCTCCCCCTTCCCGTCACGAGGACTGAAGAGCTATTTCTTACTATCTAGAATCACTTTTTCACTTACAACTTCCAACTTTCTCCTGCAGCACCTCCTCCTCCTCCTCCTCCTCCTCCTCCTTTTCCTCTTCTTCCTCCTCCTCCTCCTCCTCCTCCTCCTCCTCCTCCTCCTCCTCTTCTTCCTCCTCCTCCTTTTCCTCCTCCTCCTCTTCCTTCTCCTCCTCTCCTTTTTTCTTCCACTCGACTAGTCTCAGATCAGGGGAAGGAAGGAAAGTGTGGAAGAGAGAGAGAGAGAGAGAGAGAGGTCCTGGAGGTGGCGACAAACCACATCTGCCACCACCCTCTCGAACACTTTCCCCTCTCTGTGGTGGGGAAAGTGTTCGAGAGGGTGGTGGCAGATGTGGTGTGTCGCCACCTCCAGGACAATTACCTCCTCTCGGACCAACAGTTTGGGTTCAGACCTGGGCGGTCCACCTCCGATCTCCTCATGCTCCTCACCGGGGGCTGGCAGGACGCCCTTGACGGCGGCCTCGACTCTGTTGTGGTGGCCCTAGATATAGCGGGCGCCTTCGACAGGGTCTGGCATGGGGGCCTTCTGGAAAAGCTGAGGGCAAAGGGGATCCAGGGTGACCTCCTCCAGCTCCTTGGCGACTACCTCCAAGGAAGGACCCTCCAGGTCGTTTGTCAATGGGCAAGCGTCCGAGTCCCTCCCGGTGAGAGCGTCAGTGCCACAGGGCTCAGTGCTGGGGCCAGTCCTGTGGAACATCTACGTGGACGATCTTCTCCGACAGCTGGCGGCGGTCTCAGCTTATGCTGACGATTGCACTCTCTCCTGTACCTACCCTCGACACGAAAGTCTGCGTGCTGCTGAAGAGATCAATCAGCAGCTTGGGGTGATACAGGAGTGGGGGGCACGCTGGCAGGTGACCTTTGCTCCGGAGAAGACACAGGCAATGGTAGTTTCTCGATCCCCCGCTGCCAAGCCAGCAGTGGAGGGAGGGCTAAGCTTTGGTGGCCTTCCTCTCGAACTCCAGGAGTCCGTCAAGATTCTTGGGGTGGAGGTGGATCGAGGGCTGCGGTTTGACCGCCACGTCAAACACATTGCCCTTAAGGCCTCACACCGAGTCTCCTCCTTGAGGAGGGTGGCCAACTTGCTCGACAGGAGAGGGAGGCTCTTGCTCTACAAGGCCCAGATACGGCCTTATTTAGAGTATGCCGCACTCTCCTGGATGTCCTGTGCTGCCACACACATCAGCAAGCTCGACGGAATCCAGCGACGGGCGCTGCGACTGGTGGAAGCAGCAGGTGCCCCAGCCCATCCTGAGGCTCCCGTCGACACGCTAGAACACCACAGGGACGTGGCAGCCCTTGTGGTGTTCCACAAGGCACAGGTGCAGGGTGTGCCACATCTGGCGGGACTACGGCTGCCCACCAGAGTCACCTCGCGGGACACGAGAACGGTGTTATCCAGTGGTGACTCAGTGGAAGTGCCACGTTCCCGCTCCAGCCAACACCAGCGCACTTTTTGGGGGCGAGTCTCCAGACTGTGGAACGTCTTCGCGTCCTCCGTCCCTCATATCAGGGGGGATGGATACCCAGGACGTGAAGTTAGCAGCACACCACTGGAGGGGCTCGTTCCCAACCCCCCTGCTAAATAAGTAAGCCCATAAAGAATGTATATATATGCATATATCTTTATATTTATAATTGTGTGCTGTGTCCCACCCCTAAAATAGGTTGCACACGGCAGTGCGCCTTCGGGTGACAATGTACCTATGTTTAAATAAAAAAAAAGAGAAAGAGAGAGAGAGAGAGAGAGAGAGAGAGAGAGAGAGAGAGAGAGAGAGAGAGAGAGAGAGAGAGAGAGAGAGAGAGAGAGAGAGAGAGAGAGAGAGAGAGAGAGAGAGAGAGAGAGAGAGAGAGAGAGAGAGAGAGAGAGAGAGAGAGAGAGAGAGAGAGAGAGAGAGAGAGAGAGAGAGAGAGAGAGAGAGAGAGAGAGAGAGAGAGAGAGAGAGAGAGAGAGAGAGAGAGAGAGAGAGAGAGAGAGAGAGAGAGAGAGAGAGAGAGAGAGAGAGAGAGAGAGAGAGAGAGAGAGAGAGACGTATACAAACACTAGTATAACCTGACTTAGTGACTGGAAAGGAGAAATGAAGAGAAACATGAGAAAAATGAACTGATGAAAAAATGAGTCTGCATGATTAACTAACACAGGAAAAAGGGTAGGAGGAGGAATACAGAGGGATACAAAGAAATACAAAGGAAAGCCAAACAGCAACAGACATTTTGGTCCTTGAAAGGCTGTTTGGTAACTACTTCTAACTAGCTACAGGGAAGAGAGACAGGACAGCATAGCAGAAGGCTCCTCCCCACCCACCACTCCCTCCAGCTTGCGCTGATATGGAAATAGCTGAGAAAAGTACCATGCAGTATGGAGAAACTGACATGGAGTTTTCATAGGAAAGGCTGAAAGGAAATTGTACTATTCACCCTACGGTGAACTCTATACGCCCATGGGAAAGTTAATGCAATTTATAATAAAATTGGTGTCTGCAAAATAAGAGTTTACTAGTGAATTTAGTAATTATTCGGACAAGAAGAGAGCTTGTTGGGGATTTACTTTTAAATATTTGTCTATTTTATTTTTCAATGATTCATTAGTATTACTGTTCACAATCTCTGCAGGAAGTTTATTCCATATATCTATTATACGTTTAAAAAAAAAAAAAATCTGGCTTCGTGATATTTAAAACGTTTGAGTATAATCTTGAATCCATTATTTCTTGTTAGTTTAGAATGATCAATGGTGAAATATTTATGTACATCAATGTTATTATATCCTTTGAAAATTTTGAACACTTCAATTAGGTCTCCTCTTATCCTACGCTTTGTTAAGCTAAATGGGTTATCCTACGCTTCGTTAAGCTAAATAGGTTTAGTTCTTGCAGTCGTTCCTCATACGGCTTATTGCGCATTCTTGGAATAATCTTTGTGACTCTGCGCTGTATCTTTTCTAGTTTTTTTCAATGTCTTTTTTAAAATATGGTGACCAGCACTGTACACAGTAC